>NC_057804.1:578721162-579021162 GCF_018294505.1 Triticum aestivum
TGACGCGCGCCATCTGCACGGGTTCGACTTCGCGCCGGAACCGGCCGCCCGGGTCGGGTCAGCACCCGCAACGTCGGAGCACGTTGCCTTTATTTATTTGCTGGCTTACGATAAATAGTGTGTCCCACTGCTATTTGCTTATTCAATTTTTCCCCGACAATGAGCGCAACTCATGCCACACGAAGAGGAGGAGAAAGGAACAGCTTGCTGCCACATATTTTACGGTTGAGTTTATAAACTCTAAAAAATTCTTTTTTGCGTCAGAAACTTTTAATATATTCATGTTCTATCATTGTAGCACAAAAAAAAATCAGAGGTGGTAAAAATTACAACCATGATTGTGGACCATCTAGCGACGACTATAAGCCTTGGAGCGAGCCGAAGGCGCGCTGCCATCATCGCTTCTCCCTTGCTGAAGCCGGATAAACATTGTTGTAATAGATAGTCGGCAAGCTGCGTGCTAAGACCCCATAGGACCAGTGCACCAAACCAACAGTCATCGCCGATGAAGAAAATCGTAGATCGAAAAGATCAAACCTGTAAACAACCGAACGAAGAAGACCGGATCCAAACAAATCCATTGAAGATCATCACCGAACGAATCCCGCGAGATCCGACGGAGACACACCTCCACACGCCCTCCACGAAGCTAGACACATCATTGGGACGGGGATAGAACGTGGGAGACATTATTCCTACCGTGGGATATCGCCGCCGTCACACAGCTCCAACCAATACATTGAACTAAATATCAATCCTCCGATTTCCATTAGAACCAACAAACACTGTTTTTCCCGTGAGACTTTGATCCTTGGATTGACCTGATCGAAGAGATTCATGAAGCCAACGAGTGGTCACTGGTTACGTAAGTTGCATTTACATGCACATCATGAACCGTACCAGCCCCAGAGTTCATAACAAAGGTATGAAACTCGGATTTACAGAGAGCTTCATAGCCTCCCTCGATGCAAAGTTTTAGCTAAGCAAAAATATAGAGAACAAACACTCATGTCCCATCACGTGTACGTGTGCCATGTTGACCGTGTATTACACATGCACAAACTTCTATAGCTCCATGTCAATAAGCACTGATGCCACACTTGCACCACGGTCCATAAGATTAATCTAGCAGCCTTATTTGTTTGTTTAGTTCGATCTTCCCATAAAGTGGAATATGTCATGTCGTCGTTTCTTGCAATATGAAACTGAGGCACCTAACCCCTGGCCTTTAAAAAGTCAATCGCATTTATACGAGGACTAGTTCCTTTCCAAGCTAGTCATGCTCATCTTTGTGTTTTTTCTTGCTCCTACTCATTCTTGTGCTTCATGACATGGCTGCCTGGAGAGGAAGGTTCTGAAATTCGGTACTTGTTTTCCAGTTCGGCAACGATTGCATGCTAATTATTTGCATAGACATTTAGATCACGCCGCTCCTTTCTTCTTTCCGAAGAAACGACGGGTGCTCCACCATTCATATAGATGAGAAAAAAAGGATCCTGAAAAAATAAGACATGAAATGTCAACTAAGGTGAATACTCGCAAGCCAAAGGGCTATTGACAGCCAATAGCAGCCAGAACCAACATGGTAACCAAAGAGGCATTGGTGGTGGTTGTGGTGGGGTGGTCGGTGAGCAGTGGCGGAGCTACGTTGAAGCAAAATTGGGCCATGGCCCGCCCAGTTTTGTCACAACAACAGATTGCGCCTAGCTGGCTCATAATTTCCAGAAAAATTGGGCCTCTCTTCAGACTGGCCTGTCAATGCCTATGAGTGTAGCTCCGCGACTGAGGCTGAGGGGGCTTGTCATGAAAAATCCCGTGACTGCGCTCCTTCCATCCACTTCTTACTAAAAATGCACTGAATCGGTCCCACTGAATCCACTGCGTATGGTGTCTAGGGTCGAAGCTTAGATGTGAACAATCCCGAGGAGATCCTGAGGCACATTAATTCCTACAAGTTAGTTCTTATTTGCACCCATCAGGACTTCTTCGGTTAACCGCGTCCCAAGGGGATTTGAGGGGATTGAAGGGGACTTTGACTTAAATTACCAAGCAAGACAATCCCTCGTTGGTCTTTTTTGTGACTGCAAAGAGTGATGAGAAGAGAAGCTTCAATAGACAACTTATCATCATCAAGGATGGTCTTGTCATGCATAGGTCAAAAACAACACCCAACGTCATAGTTGTGTGCTTACGGTGGGGGGTCCATGCCATGATCAGGGTGGGTTCGTCAGATAATGTTACATGCCACATGTTTTTTTGTTCTTTCTGAAAAAGAGACCCCTCCCTTGACCCTTCGATTTCATATATATGAAACCATTTTTCAACTACAAAGACAACCGATGTGTACAATTCATGCACAAGATTGCTAATGTTACGTGTCGCATGTATGTACTTGATGCACATGATTACGAAAACATAGATGCCAAGCCACATATTAGCTTAAAATGGAATTGTTTGCTTTTGATATTTTGTGATGGTGGCGACCAAGGTAACACTTATGAAACAAAGACAATAATTTCCAATTAACATGCATTGAGGTGATAAAAGGGCAACAGGGCGCCTATCAGTGGTTTTTGTGTTGTGACTGAGAAGAGGATAAGAAGTAAAGCTTCAATGGGCATCCTATCATCATATCAAGGGAATGGTAGCTTGCCATATGATGCCAGAAGCACCATCTTAACATCGTAGTTGTGGTTTCCACAGGGGGGAGATCCGTGCTATGATTGGGATGGGTCTGTTGGATAATGTGCGTGCCACATGTGTTTGTCTTTTTTATTTTTATAAAATGGAACGTCCTCATCAATTTCATATGTATGAAACCAATGTTTGCACTGCAAGGACAATCACAAGTGTGTACCTAATACACACGGTTGGCAATATGATGTGACACATGTGTGTACATTATGCACAAGCTAGGTTGCAAAAGCATAGATGCCGAGCCACAAATTAGCACAAAATGGAATAGTGTGCATGCGATATTTGTGGTGCTAGCTACTGAAGTAACACTCCGGAAACAAAAGATTGTACTCCTTCCGTCCCATAATGTACACTAGTGTCAAAAAACATCTTACTTTATGAGGCGGAGGGAGTAGTTTCTAACTGATAGACTTTGAGACGATAAACATGGCACCTAGCATTCTTTTTTGTTCTAACTGAGAAGAGGATGGAAAAAGATTCAAGGGGCAGCCTATAATCATCAAGGGAATGATCGTGTCATTTGAGGCCAAAAGCACCATGTTAATGTCATAGTTACGGTTACTGTCGTGGTTCTAAGTCTGACAGTAGAAAGGGGGGTAGATATGGAGAGGCAAGTCCCTAGCTATGGAGTAGTTGTATACGCGAGAGATTTACGAGTTCAGGCCCTTCTCGGAGGAAGTAACAGCCCTACGTCTCGGAGCCCGGAGGCGGTCGACTGGATTATATGCATATGAATTACAGGGTTGCGAACCCTTCACACTGAGGAGGGGGGGGGGTGTGTGGCTTATATAGAGTTTGCCAGACCCCTCCGGCCCTCAGTTATGCAAGGTTTAAAGTACATTAAGGTCTGGCGTTACTGGTAACGCCCTACATAAAGTGCTATCATGACCATAAAGACTACTTAATAACAGACCGTTTGGATACAGAGTGACTCTAGATCTCCTGGTGGTCGAGTGAGTGGCTTCATGGTCGAGTGTCTTCGAGTCCGTCGAGTGGAATCCTTCCAGGTCGACTGAAAGGTAGTTTCTTCTAGAGATGTCCTTGGGGAGGGTACTTTGGACAGGCCCATGACCCTACCCTAGGTACATGGCTTCATCATTAGCCCCCGAATGGATCGAGGTTTGAGTGAGGAAGGAGTTGAGAATTCTTCTGACCCATCTTTTTGTGCTATGAGTACGTCTTGTTCTGGATCAATGACCTTAGGTGAGGGCACCAACTTCTTTTTCAGTCGCCTTGATCCATTCTTTGTATTGGTCGAGTGACTTTTCTGTACTTGAAGATTTCCGAGCGACGGATCAGAGGAAATCTCCAGTATGACAAGTTGTTCTGTCGTTCGCGGATTTAGCGGGATCTGAATTTCGGCAAGCGCGCAGGGCGGGGGAGACCGCGGTACTCGGATGGGATAAGGCAGGGACGCCTCGATCTTCGCGCCACCTTTTTCGCCACGTATCGCGCGCGCGACTGTTGCGGGATTTGACAGGATCGCCCGGGCCTACCAGTCAGTCACTCGGAAGCAACCCTATATAAAGCGCCAGACGGGGGGTTTTTGAACAGTGCGCCCTCATTCTCCTCTCCCTCTTCCTCAAACTCACCTACTGCGCTTGCCTCCATCCCCGCACTACTGCTCCTTGCGCGCTTCACCGGCGACAATGGTGAAGGAGAAGACAGCGGCCTTGGAGCGGGCGAAGAAGGCGACGGCGAAGGCAAAGGGGAGGGCGACCAGTCGGGGCGGATCCTCGTCGCGGGCCGGCCTGCCGCAAGGCTGGATCCAAGGAGACTGGATCCGCTCGACCATCTGCCAGAAGGATCTCGACGATCTGGCCAACGAAGGACTGATCCCTCATGGATCAGCGAGTCTTCCGGGGAAGGAGTGGTAGCCGCAGCCTCAGGAGGGTGAGTGCGTCCTCTTAGCTACCCACGTTGACCGCGGGTTTTCTCTGCCACCGAATCCTTTCTTTTGGGGATTTCTGAACTTCTTTGGGGCACAACTCCACCACTTCACACCCAACTCTATAGTCTATCTCGCTGCTTCCGTATCCTTGTGCGAAAACTTCTTAGGTTGTCAGCCGCATTGGGGCCTTTTCAAACATATATTCACCTGTTGCTCTCAGACGGTGAAAAAGTCTAATCCGAGTGACGAGAAAACCCAAGTAATCCAGATGTGTGGGGGTCTTGGGGTCCAAATGAGGAGTAAGAGTGCTTTTCCAGCCATGATCCTTCCCGAGTCAGTCTGAGGGTGGCAGTCGACCTGGTTCTACTGCCAAGACCAGCCGACGCCAGGGCAGTCGACTGGACTCCCTCCTTTCTCCATGGGCCGAGTGAATAAGCCGTCCTCTCTGAAGGTGGTCCCGGAGTAGAAGGCTCAGGTTAAGGTGTTGGTAGAGCGTGTAATCCAGCTCATCCGCAATGGGGTGACTGGCATGGATCTTCTGGAGGTTTTCCTCCGACGGCGCATTCAGCCGCTTCAATATCGAGGCCATCCGATGTGGATGTACTCTGGTACTGAAGACACCACTCGGGTCCACCCGGAGGAGGTCGACGATGCCACTCTGGAGAGATGGATGACTGCCATTACAGGGAACAAGGATAACCCTCATGGAGCCAGGAGGATCCCGCCACTCGACCAGTCATACGAACCAGACAAGGTCTGATCACATACCTCCGACCGTGACTCTGTTTCCTTCATTCTATTTTGCTACCATTCGGTCGACCGACTTTTGTCTTGTTTGTTGTCTTCCAGATCACTACCGAGATGTATTTGATGCCCAACGGGGCGCAAGAATAGACCGAAGAGGAGGAAGGGAGTAGGGGTGGAAGTCAGGAGGAGTGGGAATCCGATGGCGAAGAGGGTGACGAAGATGCCGGCTCTAATGAGGAAGAGGAGGAGGAAGTCGAGCCTCCCCGTACAGAAAGACGATCCAAGCTCGTCCATGACCCTGCAGTCGAGCGCGGCAAGGCGGCCGTGTCTGTGGGGCAGTCGACCAAACGTCCTCGGACGACCTCTCCGGCGCCGACTGAGAAAGCGCTGAAGCAACCCCGAGCGGCGTCATCAAAACCGACGAAGGCCCTGTCGAAGATGAGGATGGTGATTCCCACTATTTCCGGGTAATGGCATAACTTGTGTTTTCTTGTTTAACATAGATACACTCTTGGTCGACTTGTACCCCGACCGACTGATTTCTGAAATCGTAGTGCTGCTACTTCTGAGACCTCAACTAGACATGAAGATCAAGAAATGGAGGATGCTGTTACTTCCAACCCTGGTATGATCTCTGTAGTTTCATTTTTGGTCGATCGGATCTTCATTTTTAACTTTGAATCTTTTCTGTAGCTCCTCCTAGTATTATCATTGATCTCCCTGATGATGATGATGAGGAGCCACTGAGCCAGAGGAGGAATAGGAAAACGTCTGCTGGCAAGACTGCTCAGGTTGCATCAGCACCTGAGACGCTGGTTCCGGAGGGGGGCAACGTCACTCGGGCTACCGTGTCTTTTGCTGTGCCGCTGACGAGTGCTCGCCCTTCGTCGTCGAGTGCTGATCCGCCTTCCCTTTTCTCCACCCACCACGTCCCAGAGGACCAAGCAGGCGCTGCTAAAGAATCTATACGCCAGGCGGGGGTCATGATGGAGCAGGTGAAGGCGATCCGAGATGCCAGTCAAGCGGCTTATGATGCAAGTTCGGCCCTTCAGAGCAATGTCCAGGTTAGTTGATCACCGCCTGTTCTGTTAGGATATGATACCTGAAAACTTTTCTCTCTGAAGATCTTAGTATCTGTACACCCACTGGGTGTGTCGATTTGAATATCTGGATTGGTGGGGGCACGCTGAGTGCACCCACTGGGTGTAGTCCCCGAGACTATGGTGGACTGCTGGCAGTTGACTATAGTCTTTATGCCTTGAACTTTTTCTCTTTACTTTCTCCACTCGATCTGGTCGAATGGAATCGGTAGAACCAGTGGGGGCACGCTGAGTGCACCCACTAGGTGTAGTCCCCGATACCATGGTCGGCTGCTGCAGTCGACTATGGTCTGAAGAACTCTTTTTTTGGTCGACTGATCGATCTGAATCGGTAGAACCAGTGGGGGCACACTGAGTGCACCCACTGGGTGTAGTCCCCGAGACTTCAGTTGAATATTTTGATTCTGCTGTAGTCTTAGAAATGCTACGATTTTTCCTCTTAGTCACTCGGAAGTGATCTATTTTTGATGTCTGTCGATTGATCTTTCGCAGAAATCTTGCGAGCTTGTGTCTCGTTATACTGAGTTGGAGAACAAGCATATCCAGCTCGAACTTGATCTGAAGCTTGTCCAGGAGAACTTCACGAAGGCGAAGGAGGAGGCAAAAGGTATGTTTGGTGAGAACCTTGACGACCACCCTTATTTTTTGTCCATTCTCGAGTCTGATCTCACTGTCATTTTGCAGATAAACTGAAGGATGCTTTGAAGAAGAAGGACCTCGACCTCGCCGAGGCGCAGAAAGTGGCTTCGGACAAGACGAAACTCGTAGAAGAAAAGTTGGCTTCAATCAGCAAACTTGAAGAGGAGAATACCAATATGAAAGCTACTCTCGACGCGGCCAACAAGGAGGTCAGTCGACTGAAGAATGACAAGATAGCCCTGAGTGACAAGGCTAGCGAGCTGGTGGGGAAGAAGAACGACTTAGAGGCTTATCTAGGAGGACTCGCCAAGAAGTTATTCCTTATGCTCGAAGGTAACCTCTTATATCCGACTGACTTGTAATCATTGACTCATTGTAGGACTGCTAGCTTATCCTTGGGTTGTGTTTACAGAATTCTGCCAGAACTTTGAAGAGGAGACTAGTCGAGTGGAGATAGGCTTGGATCCCATCAACTCTCCTGTGAAGGATGAAGCTGCCATGAACGTGCTCCGACTGGAGTCTCGTGTTGCTGCTGTGGTCGACTATCTTGCTAGGCTGAAGGTTGCAACGTCGCGCATCGACACAACACTTTGGCCGGGGCAAACGCTTCAGAATGACCTCGAGTCTCTGATGACTCGACTGAACGAAGTTCCAAGTCGAGTGCAGGAATGGACGAAGTCTTCCGCCAGGTGTGGTGCTGATGTTGCTCTATCTCTGGTCCGTGTTCACTGCAAGGACGCGCGAGAGGATAAGCTGGCATCTCTCAAGGTGGCCAATACCAAGAAGCATGACTTCCGATCTTTCATGGAGACCTTCATTGCTGCTGCCACTCGGATTGCAGATGGAATCAACTTGGACGAGTTTGTCGCGCCTTCCAGCCCTCCACCGGAGGGGTAAAAAACTTCTATGCTTGATGCTTTAAATTTGCCTCAGAATGCCGAGTGGTTTTTGTAACCGATAAACTTTAACCGGCTCGATGCCTAAGCACCTCTAGATCTGTAGGGTGCTATCTGAACTTGGTTTTGCCGTTGAATATGTTTGCATCTGCTTTCGAGTGAACACTGCTTTTCACTCGAGATATATCTTAGTGCTGGTGACGTACTCTTGCAGGTTGGAGTACAAGTTGCAGTCGACCTGCATCCTTGCGGGTCGGGACATAGCGCACATTGTATTTGTGGCGAAGCTCAGAAGGAGAAGGTATCAGTCGACCTGCACCTCATCGTCCTTGTGAGTCGAAATGGATTTCAAACTTAGGCGAGTACTGGGCTGCAGCTAAGTCCCCGAGTGGGAGGTTTGCTCTCCACTTGGTAGGATTTTCAAAAACTTAGGTGAGCACTGGGCTACATCTAAGCCCCCGAGTGGGAGGTTCTCTCTCCACTCGGTAGGATTTTCAAAAACTTAGGCGAGCACTGGGCTGCAGCTAAGCCCCCGAGTGGGAGGTTCGCTCTCCACTTGGTAGGATTTTCAAAAACTTAGGCGAGCAATGGGCTGCAGCTAAGCCTCCGAGTGGGAGGTTTGTTCTCCACTCGGTAGGATTTTCAAAAACTTAGGCGAGCACTGGGCTGCAGCTAAGCCCCCGAGTGAGAGGTTTGCTCTCCACCCGGTTGGATTTTTTGTGGCACACCTCTGAAGGAGAAGGTAACAGTCGGCCTGCACCTCGCCCTCCTTGTGGGACGCACATTGTATTTGTGGCATAGCTCGGAAGGAGTAGCAGTCGACCTGCACCTCGTCTTCCTTGCGGAGCGCACATCGTATTTGTGGCGTAGCTCGGAAGGAGTAGGTAGCAGTCGACCTGCACCCCATCTTCCTTGCGGAGCGCACATTGTATTAAGTACTTAGGTGAGCACTGGGCTGCAGCTAAGCCCCCGAGTAGGAGGTTTGCTCTCCACTCGGTAGGATTTTCAGATACTTAGGCGAGTACATGGACTGCAGCTAAGCCTCCGAGTGGGAGGCTGTCTCACCACTCGGTAGGATTTTTTAAACTTAGGCGAGTACTTGGACTGCAGCTAAGCCCCCGAGTGGGAGGTTTGTTCTCCACTCGGTAGGATTTTCAAAAACTTAGGCGAGCACTGGGCTGTAGCTAAGCCCCCGAGTGAGAGGTTTGCTCTCCACTTGGTAGGATTTTTTGTGGCACACCTCCAAAGGAGAAGGTAACAGTCGGCCTGCACCTCGCCCTCCTTGTGGGACACACATTGTATTTGTGGCGTAGCTCGGAAGGAGTAGCAGTCGACCTGCACCTCGTCTTCCTTGCGGAGCGCACATTGTATTTGTGGCGTAGCTCGGAAGGAGTAGGTAGCAGTCGACCTGCACTCCATCTTCCTTGCGGAGCGCACATTGTATTAAGTACTTAGGCGAGCACTGGGCTGCATCTAAGCCCCCGAGTGGGAGGTTTGCTCTCCACTCGGTAGGATTTTCAGATACTTAGGCGAGTACTTGGACTGCAGCTAAGCCTCCGAGTGGGAGGCTGGCTCACCACTCGGTAGGATTTTTTAAACTTAGGCGAGTACTTGGAATGCAGCTAAGCCCCCGAGTGGGAGGCTGGTTCACCACTCGGTAGGATTTGGAAGTACTTAGGCGAAACAGATTCGCAGCTAAGCCCCCGAGTGGGAGACTGGCTCACCACTCGGCAAGGATTTTTTTTTTACAAACTTAGGCGAAACAGATTCGCAGCTAAGCCACCCCACTGGGGGACTTCTCATGTAAACAAAAGTAACAACAATCACTGGGAAAATTATAACACTCTTGTCTTTGATAAATAAACTACAGAAGTACTTTTATTACATCTCATCCGAGTCAATACTTAAGTATAAAAGGGGTGGAGCAGCTCCGCGTTCCAAGCTCGGGGTTCATCAATCTGGTGACCAACATTGTAAAGGCGGTACGCTCCATTGTGGAGAACTTTGGTAACGATGAAGGGACCTTCCCAAGTAGGAGCAAGCTTGTGTGGCTTCTGCTGATCCACTCGGAGAACCAAATCTCCTTCTTGGAAGGCTCGACTCTTCACGTTTCTGGCATGGAAGCGACGTAAATCCTGCTGATAAATGGTTGATCGGACCATTTCCATCTCTCTTTCTTCTTCTAGAAGGTCGACTGCGTCCTGTCGGGCTTGCTCTGCTTCATCTTCAATGTAGAGTTCGACTCAGGGTGCATTGTGAAGCAGGTCACTCGGCAAGACTGCTTCAGCTCCGTAGACCAAGAAGAACGGAGTTCTCCCAGTGGACCGATTAGGTATGGTCCTCAATCCCCAAAGTACTGACGGAAGTTCGTCGACTCATGCGCCAGCCGCGTGCTTGAGATCGCGCATCAGTCGGGGTTTCAGCCCTTTGAGAATTAAACCATTTGCTCGTTCTGCCTGTCCATTCGACTGGGGGTGAGCGACTGAAGCATAGTCGACTTGTGTGCCCTGAGATGTGCAAAAGGCTCTGAATTCCTCGGAATCGAATTTGACCCATTATCAGTGATGATGCTATGTGGAACTCCATATCTGAATATCAACTCCCTGATGAAGCTAACAGCAGTGCCGGCATCAAGATTCTTGATGGGTTTAGCTTCAATCCACTTAGTGAACTTGTCGACTGCCACTAGCACATGGGTGAAGCCGCTTCTGCCTGTTCTCAGTGGTCCAACCATATCCAATCCCCATACAGCGAAAGGCCAGATGAGTGGAATGGTCTTCAAGGCTGAGGCGGGCTTGTGAGACATATTGGAGTAAAATTGACATCCTTCACACTTGTCGACTATCTCCTTTGCCATTTCATTTGCTCTTGGCCAGTAAAATCCCGCTCGGTATGCTTTAGCCACAATAGTCCGAGAGGACGCATGATGGCCACAAGTCCCCGAGTGGATGTCATTGAGAATTATTCGACCCTCTTCCTGCGTTATGCATTTCTGACTGGCTCCAGTCGCGCTTTCTCTGTACAACTGTCCCTTCATGACAGTAAAGGCCTTGGATCGACGGACGATCTGTCGAGCCTCTTCTTCATTCTCTGGGAGCTCTTTCCTTAGGATATATGCGATGTAAGGCACTGTCCAGTCAGGAGTGATAACCAAAACTAACATGACCAGGTCGACCACGGCTGGGACCTCGACTTCAGTCGAATCCGTGGTACTTTTTGGCTGCGGGGCTTCTTCGGTGAAAGGGTCCTCTTTAACTGACGGCGCGTGGATATGTTCCAAAAACACACCACTGGAATGGATTCTCTCTTGGAACCTATCTTTGCTAAATCATCGGCTGCTTGATTCTTCAGTCGGGGTATATGATGAAGCTCTAACCCCTCGAATTTCTTTTCCAGGTTTCTTACTGCATTGCAGTAACCAGTCATGGTTGGGCTTTTGACGTCCCACTCCTTCATCACCTGATTGACCACCAAATCTGAGTCGCCATTAACCACAAGGCGACGGACGCCAAGTGAAATGGCCATGCGCAACCCATACAAAAGTGCTTCATATTCTTCTTCATTGTTGGAGGAATCAAAGTGGATCTGGAGCACATATCTGAGCTTATCTCCTCGAGGGGAAACCAAAACTACCCCAGCACCGGAACCATTCAATATCTTAGAACCGTCAAAGAACATGGTCCAATGCTCCGAGTGAACTTGAGTCGGTAGTTGCTGTTCAACCCACTCGGCGATGAAATCTGCTACTGCTTGGGACTTAATGGCTTTCTTTGCCTCAAACTTGATATCAAGGGGAAGGAGTTCAATCGCCCATTTTGCCACTCGACCAGTTGCATCTCTGTTGTGCAGAATCTCTGACAATGGGGCGTCGCTGACGACTGTAATGGAATGATCAGAGAAATAATGAGCAACCTTCTTCGTGGTCATGTAAATCCCATATACAAGCTTCTGATAATGAGGGTATCTTTGCTTCGATGGGGTCAACACTTCAGAAAGATAATATACTGGGCGCTGAACTTTGAAGGCTTTCCCTTCTTCTTCCCGCTCAACCGTAAGTACTATGCTGACGTATGTCCTGTGGCTGCAATGTAAAGCAACAAAGGCTCTTTGCTGATTGGAGCAGCAAGCACCGGCTGGGTGGAGAGCAGGGCTTTTAGCTCTGCGAACACTGCATCAGCTTCTGGAGTCCACTCGAACTTGTCTAACTTCTTCATCAGTCGGTAAAGAGGCAATGCCTTTTCACCAAGGCAAGAGATGAATCGACTTAACGCGACCAAGCATCCAGTAAGTTTCTGGACATCGTGCACACGCACGGGGCGTTTCATTCGGAGTATAGTGCCAACTTTTTCTGGGTTGGCGTCGATTTCTCGTTCGGAAATGAGAAAACCGAGTAACTTTCCGCCAGGAACTCCGAATGTGCACTTTGATGGATTAAGCTTGATATCATACCTGCTGAGATTGGAAAATGTTTCAGCAAGGTCAGTCAACAGGTCGGAACCCTTCCGTGATTTGACCACAATATCATCCATGTATGCTTCCACGTTCCGACTGATTTGAGTGAGTAAACACTTCTGAATCATCCTCATGAACGTGGCTCCGGCATTCTTGAGGTCGAATGGCATGGTGACATAGCAGAAGCACCCGAATGGAGTGATGAAAGTTGTTTTGATTTCGTCGGGTCCATACAGACGGATCTGATGGTAACCGGAATAAGCGTCTAAAAAAGACAGGCGCTCACATCCCGCGGTTGAGTCGACTATTTGGTCGATGCAGGGGAGAGGAAAATGATCTTTTGGGTAGGACCGGTTGATATGTTTGAAATCAATGCACATGCGAAGTGACTTGTCCTTCTTGGGGACCATGACAACATTGGCGAGCCACTCAGAGTGGTAAATTTCTCGGATAAACTCTGCTGCCAGGAGCCGAGCCACCTCCTCGCCAATGGCCTTTCTCTCCTGGACGGCAGACCATTGAAGATGTTCTTTGACAGGTTTCACTTTTGAGTCGACTCGTAGAGGATGCTCAGCCAGCCCCCTGTGAACACCCGGCATGTCAGCAGGCTTCCATGCGAAGATGTCCCAGTTCTCACGGAGGAACTGGATGAGCGCTTCTTCCTATTTAGAGTCGAGTGTTGTGGAGATATGAGTCAGAGCAGCGCTGGGGTCGGTCGGGTGGATGTGAACTGGCTTTGTCTCACCGGACGATTGAAATGCCGACTCTGTAGCAGGCTTCTTAGCTCGCAACATATCACTCGGGTCTACATTTTTCTGGTGTTCCTGCCACTGTTCTGCTACCATCTGAGCATCGGCAATCTTTGAACCTTTCTGAAAGCACTCTTCCGCCTTCTTGCGATTACCAATAACAGTGAACACACCTTTGGGGCCGGGCATCTTCAATTTGAGGTACACGTAACATGGTCGAGCCATAAAACGTGCGTAAGCTGGCCTGCCCAAAATAGCGTGATAGGCACTCTGGAAATCCACAACCTCAAATGTCAGCTTTTCCTTGTGGAAATGCTTTGAATCACCGAAAACCACATCAAGAGCAATTTGGCCGAGTGACCCAGCCTTCTTCCTAGGAATGACTCCATGGAAACTCATGTTGCTGGAACTGAGTCTCGACATCGAAATGCCCATTCCCTTCAGTGTCTCCGCATACAATATATTCAAGCCACTGCCACCATCCATCAGAACCTTAGTCAGTTGAGTGCCTTCGACGACTAGGTTGACCACCAAAGCTTGCCTCCCATGGGTGGCTATGTGTGTCGGATGATCAGACTGGTTGAACGTGATGGTGGTCTAGGACCATTTCAGATAACTGGGTGTCACCGGAGCAACCATATTCACCTCAAGGTTGATAACTTTCAATCGACTTTTGCTCTCAACATCAGCAAAAATCATCAGGGTGGAATTGACATGGGGGTATCCTCCATCAATGTCCTCTTTGTCCTCAACCTTGTCCGACTCCTTTTCCTTATCCTTGGGCTGTTTCCCCTGAAACTGCTGGATTAAGAGTCGGCACTGGCGAGTGGTATGTTTCGGGTAAATGAAGTTACCCTCCTCGTCTTTCTTCGTGTGGATGTGGAATGGCAAATCCATCACGTCGTTTCCTTCCTTGTCCTTCACCTTCTTAGGGTTCCAAGATCCTTTGGGCTTCCCTTTAAACTTGCCCCGAGTCACGGCCAAGGCTTCTCCAGGAGCAGCTGGCTCGGCTTTCCGCTTCTACTTCTGACTGGAGTTCTCTCCTCCGGTTTCATGAGCAGTCGGCTTGTACTTGCCACTCCGGAGTCGATCCTCTTCTTAACCATTGGCATATTTGGTGGCAATCTCCATCATTCGACTCAGAGTCATGTCTCCGGTCCGACCAAACTTCAAATTAACTCCCTGTTCTTAATGCCTTCCTTGAAGGCACAGACTGCTTGGTGATTAGATACATTCTCCACTGTGTGATGCAATGTGATCCACCTCTGGATGTAATCCCTCAGGGACTCATTCGACTTTTGCACGCAAACCTGCAGCTCTGTCAAACCTGCTGGTCGCTTGCAAGTTCCTTCAAATGTCCTGACAAACACTCGGGCAAGATCTTCCCAAGTGTAAATGCAGCTTGGTGCCAACTGATTCAACCATGCTCTGGCCGAGCCCTCCAACATAAGAGGTAGATGTTTCATGGCCACCTCATCATTGCCGCCGCCAATCTGAACAGCCACTCGGTAGTCCTCAAGCCAAGTATCGGGCTTGGACTCACCAGTGAACTTACTAACTCCAGTCGCCAACCTGAAGTTGGGAGGGATCACCGCGACCCTGATGGCTCTGCTAAAACACTCTGGTCCTGAAACATGAACTCTGCTGCTGGTGGGCACATCTCTATCATGACCTTCTTGGTGAGCTCTGTTCCAGTCGACCAAACCCTGAACGATAATGGATCTCGCATCAAAGCCTGGTTCCCTGGGGTCGACTGGAACCCTTCGTCCAACACTGTGTTGGCGCCTGTCATCTTGCTGTTGAGGGGCGTACGACCCACCCCTTGGGGGTGGAGTGGGCGCTCGACGCCGACCATCGCGATTGAATCGGTCATCATACTGATGACGCCGACCTCCACGTCCCTCACGCCTCGGGGGCGATCTAGGGCTATAGGCCGACTGGACTGAATTCGCAGTGACGGATCTGCTATGAATCCTGTTCCATGACTGTGATACGGCTGAATTTTGATCTCCTGCTGCCCGGAGCAAATCCCTGATCTGCATCAAGCCTCTGCCAGCCTCTGAATGGGAAGGCTGAATTGACTCCGCTATACGGGCTGCAGCTGCTAAATTCTGGATCGGAGTTCGATATACCTGAGTAGGTGGTGGAAAGAGTTGACGTCGACTGGAGTCCGGGACCCGTTGCCATGCACGCTCGTCGAGTGCTCGCTGGAGGTTCTCCAGTCGAGTGCGCTCCACCAGGTTGGCCAAACGCGCGTCCTCCAAGGCACGAGCCTCGGGGGTTTCTCCAACGATAGGAGTATGCAGCGCATCCATGTTCCGGCAGCGAAGATCTTCCCTTTGCAGCGAAGTGAGTGGCTCGGGTTGATACTCTTCGTGGACCTGCGCTAGGTCGCCTCCACCATCGCCTCCGTCAGCGCGGGGGAAGCTTGGAGGACTGCGGGGTCCATTGACCATCAGAACCTCCACCGCTGGATCACTGCTGTCGCACTCGGATGCAGTCTCAGCAGAGCCAGTCGAACAGGCCGTAGAGAGATTCGTCGGGCTCGATTGCCGCAACTTGGGGGTGGCCGACTGGCGGGCCACCGCGTGCCTCACCCACCGCTGAAGCCTCGACCAACCGGAGCGCTTGCACCGGCGGGAAGCAGGGAGGGAGGATGACACAACGACCGACCGATACTGGGTCGACGGTTGCCGCAGGAGGACACCGCGGACACACGTGTGAAAGTGTGTCGCTCCGTGAACCGGGAGCGCGTGAATGTCGAGTGGAGCCTCCTGAAGCCAAGCAGAGTCGTCGGTGATGAACGTGAGCGCGTCGAGACGGATCTCGCGGCCCTCGCGGACCTCGACCAAAAGTCCGCCTGAAACCATGATGAAAGAGACCGGAAAAAATTGCAACTTCTCCAACAAGTCGCTAAGACACCTGCCCCAAGGTGGGCGCCAACTGTCGTGGTTCTAAGTCTGACAGTAGAAAGGGGGGTAGGTATGGAGAGGCAAGTCCTTATCTATGGTGTAGTTGTATACGCGAGAGATTTAGGAGTTCAGACCCTTCTCGGAGGAAGTAACAGCCCTACGTCTCAGAGCCCAGAGATAGTCAACTGGATTATATGCGTATGAATTACAGGGGTGCGAACCCTTCACACTGAGGAGGGGGGTGGCTTATATAGAGTCTGCCAGACCCCTCCGGCCCTCAGTTATGCAAGGTTTAAAGTATATTAAGGCCTGGCGTTACTGGTAACGCCCTACATAAAGTGCTATCATGACCATAAAGACTACTTAGTAACAGACCGTTTGGATACAGAGTGACTCTAGATCTCCTGGTGGTCGAGTGAGTGGCTTCATGGTCGAGTGTCTTCGAGTCCGTCAAGTGGAATCCTTCCAGGTCGACTGAAAGGTAGTTTCTTCTAGAGATGTCCTTGGGGAGGGTGCTTTGGACAGGCCCATGACCCTACCCTAGGTACATGGCTTCATTAGTTACCGCAGGGGGAGGGAAGATCCTTGCTATGATCGAGGTGGGTTCATTTGATAATGTGTCGTGCTGCATGCATTTGCTCTTTTTCCTGAAAAAATGGAGTGCCCTTACCAATTTCATATCTGTGGAACAATGTTTCAACTACAAGGGCAACCGCATGTCTGCACTCGACGCACAAGGTTGGTAATGTGATATGCCGCATGTGTGTACGCACAAGATTGTAAAAGCAGAGATGCCGGGCCACAAACTAGCTTTAATTGGAAATGTGTGCATGCGATGTTTATGGTTACACTACTAGGAAAAGGCATGCTAGTGGTGCACCAGTTTTGCCTACTAATGACGCACTACTGGTGCGCCACTAGCATCACGCCATTAGAATTAAATTCTAATGGCGCACCACTGGTGCGCCATTAGTATCTGGTGTTCTAATGGCGCACCACGTAGTGCGCCATTAGTATATGCCACAATGCGCCATTAGAATGCCTCCCAGGGGGCCATATGTACCCATGTGCTTTGGCATACTAATGGCGCACCAGTGGGTGATGCGCCATTAATGTGTTTATCACAGTGCACCATTAGTGTATTTTGTGGTGCGCCACTAGTATGAATATTAGGGATTATTTTTCTTTTCTTTTCTGATATTTTCACAGGTTACAAAATATATTTTTGGACAGAATTTAGACAACACCACACAGCAACAGTAGATTCATCGAATACAATAGAAGATTAGTCTCCGAATACAATTCATCATATTAGTCTCCGAATTCAAAAGACCGAACAAAGATAGAACATTACAAGTCTCGAGACCGCGAGTAGCGAGTTTGTCTTCACATTACAAGTCGATATCGATCATCTAAACTACCGTCACATACAAGAGAGCTGTGCTCATCACGATGAGCATCATCGCGATGAAACTGGTCTTCATCCGGTTCCTCTAACGCTCCCTCCCCTCTCCCGCTAGATAGCGGGCGTATCTAGATTCCGCCTCCTCCCTAGTGGTGTACCTTTTGTAACTGTTACCGTTGAAACGGTGAACCTGTCTCCGACACTCCTCCCAGTCGTCGTAGACTCCGGGAACCTTACCCTTGTACACGACATACGACGGCATCTCTATGCACAAGCCAAACAACAAAAAATACATAAGCAATATATAAGTATGCAACAAAAGGATCGGAATAGAAAAACAAGACATTAATAGCACGATTCATGGTCCTACTAATAAATAGCATCGATTACATCTAAGTTGAACGACTGTCCAAACCAAAGAGACATACAAGTTCATTAAAGTTTAATTACAACATGAGCCAATCAATGTTTCAGAACTACACATAGCATCACTACTTTCGACTCGACTCATGGGACCGGAGCGTGGATGAAGCCGCCATCTGTCATGATGGTCATGAAATCACGGGCGTTGTCAGCCTGCATTTGTAGCGTTGTGTCTATCTCACTGTTGGAGGTTGATATCTGAGATAGAACTGCCCCGAGGTACGAAGGACATCTTGATGGATAATTTCCGCAAACTCCGACTGGATGCGAAAGAATTCTTGTCTGATGTCCGCGTCCTGGATTGCTGACAAGCTTGTGGCCCAATCTTTGAGATTATCTGGTAGCAGAAGGTGATGATGGTCCCATATGATCATCCGCATGTGATGGAGGGCATAGTAGGCATCCTTCTGACCGCTAGGCGGCTGCTTGACGCATGAGAACTTTGTATTGTGGGCGAACACGTGCGCGCCATACCGCCTACGAACTGGCTTGGTGAAGGTGCCTCCAGATTTGGCGTAGCCGGGGAGAACATCATCAAGAACTTTCTTGATATTTGTGTAGTCTATCTTGGAGTCACAGTCCAGGTCGAAATACGTGGCCATGGAATATTTTGGGCTTAAGAGGAGGAGTGTGCAATGTGTGTCACTGCACAGAACATGAAATGTTAGAAAAAAAGAACGATCGAAATCTAAGAAATCATATGGTATGGGGCGGTTAGGGGATGACTTACTCGGGAAAGTAAGGCACGAGGAAGTTATCCTTATCTGGGTTTGCCAGAATGATGCCTTCGAGGTAAGAACTCGTGACATGCCGGTCCCTAGCGCTGCACAAGTTCTTGGCACACATGTAGAAGGGGTCAACTATCACGATGTCCGGGGTCTTGTCTCTAATGATCCGCATCTCCATACTCAGCGAAAACAGCCGAGCGAAGCTGTAGTGCAGCGGATGAAGGTTAAACATAGCAAAGATGTCATCAAACCGCAGGACGATCGTACCCCTGATGGCGCCATACACAAAGCCCTTGCCCTCAGCTGGCACCTTGGCCACAAAAACCGGGTATGCCACATCATTCTCTCTGAGATGCCGCTTCTCCAAAGAAAGAACACTGTCATGCAGACTCCGCATAGCACAGGTTGGAGCATTGAGCATATTTGTCGGTAGCATCGCCCTACCCGCCACATGCACTGAGGGAGTTCCGGACTAGGGGGCGTCCGGATAGCCGAACTATCATCATCGGCCAGACTCCAAGACTATGAAGATACAAGATTGAAGACTTCGTCCCGTGTCCGGATGGGACTTTCCTTGGCGTGGAAGGCAAGCTTGGCGATACGGATATGTAGATCTCCTACCATTGTAACCGACTCTGTGTAACCCTAGCCCTCTCCGGTGTCTATATAAACTGGATGGCTTTAGTCCATAGGACGAACAACAATCATACCATAGGCTAGCTTCTAGGGTTTAGCCTCCTTGATCTCGTGGTAGATCCACTCTTGTAACACATATCATCAATATTAATCAAGCATGACGTAGGGTTTTACCTCCATCAAGAGGGCTCGAACCTGGGTAAAACATCGTGTCCCTTGTCTCCTGTTACCATCCGCCTAGACGCACAGTTCGGGACCCCCTACCCGAGATCCGCTGGTTTTGACACCGACATTGGTGCTTTCATTCAGAGTTCCTCTGTGTCGTCACCGATAGGCTCGATGGCTTCTTCGATCATCATCAATGACGCAGTCCAGGGTGAGATCTTCCTCCCCGGACACATCTTCGTATTCGGCGGCTTCGCACTGCGGGCAAATTTGCTTGGCCAACTGGAGCAGATCGAAAGCTACACCCCTGGCCGTCAGGTCATATTTGGAAGTTTGAACTTCACGGCTGACATCCGCGGGGACTTGATCTTCGATGGATTCGAGCCACAGCCAAGCGCGCCGCACTGTCACGACAGGCATGATTTAGCTCTGCAGCCGGACAGTACCCTGGAGGCCGCACTCGAGTCCGCTCCGATCTTCAATTCGGAGCCGGCTGCGCAGATCGAGGACGGATGGCTAGACACCGCCTCGGGGGCTGCAACCTCTACGGCGATAGAGCCGAACACTGACCTTGTCCCTCACGAAGCTCGTGACTCCGAGGTGCCGGACTCCTTGCCGGACTCCGAACC
Organism: Triticum aestivum; assembly: GCF_018294505.1. NCBI lineage: Eukaryota > Viridiplantae > Streptophyta > Magnoliopsida > Poales > Poaceae > Triticum > Triticum aestivum. Next base: position 578,741,232 of record NC_057804.1, read on the forward strand.
TCCCGCGCCCCCTCCGATCGGATCTGATTGGGCGCCGATCATGGAGTTCACCGCAGCGGACATCTTTCAACACTCACCTTTCGGCGACATCTTGAGTTTGCTAAAGTATCTCTCGTTATCAGGAGAGCCCTGGCCGGACTGCAGTCAGGATGGTTGGGATGCGGACGACGAAGAAATTCAAAGCCCACCCACCACCCATTTGGTAGCCACTGTCGACGATCCAACCGACATGCTAGACTACGACTCCGAAGACATCAACGGTATGGACGACGATGCCGGAGACGACCAAGAACCAGCGCCCACCGGGCACTGGAAAGCCACCTCATCATATGACATATACATGGTGGATATCCCAAAGGATGGGAATGGCGAAGGAACAGCGGAGGATGACCCCTCCAAGAAACAGCCCAAGTGTCGGCATCAGTGGTGCCGCTCTAAATCCCGCCACAGCAAGAATGAATATTCCGGCACCGGAGATAATAATACACCGGACAGTGCCGAAGACAACCCACTCCAGCAAGATCCAGCGCAGGAGGACGGAGACGCCAGCCCTCATGAGAGAGCGGCAGAAGAAGAGGTAGAGGATTATATGCCTCCCTCCGGAGACGAGGCAAGCCTCGACGACGATGAATTCGTCGTGCCTGAGGATCCCGTCGAACAAGAGCGTTTTAAACGCAGGCTTATGGCCACGGCGAACAGCCTCAAGAAAAAGCAGCAACAGCTTAGAGCTGATCAAGATCTGCTAGCCGACAGATGGACTGAAGTCCTCGCGGCCGAAGAGCATGAGCTCGAACGCCCCTCCAAAAGCTACCCTAAACGCAAGCTGCTCCCCCGATTAGAGGAGGAGGCGTATGAACCCGCATCACCAGGAGACAATACGGCTGACCGACCACCCCGTGGTCGCGACAGAGAGGCCTCTAGGCCCTTCACTAGACCCGTACCCCGGCATCGCTCGAAAAGCACAAGGCCACAGGGGAACGCTCCGGACTTGCGAGATATATTGGAGGATAGGGCAAGACAATCAAGATCGATCTATGGATCGCGTGGGCGCCCCATGATACGTGACGACAACCGTCGCGCCGGACACAGTAAGTCCGGCCGGGCCGAACAAAATAGACAAAGCTCTTTCGAGCTCCGTCGTGATATCGCCCAGTACAGAGGCGCCGCACACCCACTATGCTTCACAGATGAAGTAATGGATCATCAAATCCCCGAAGGGTTTAAACCCGTGAATATTGAATCTTACGATGGCACAACAGACCCCGCGGTTTGGATCGAAGACTATCTCCTTCACATCCACATGGCCCGCGGTGACGATCTTCACGCCATCAAATATCTCCCCCTCAAGCTTAAAGGACCAGCCCGGCATTGGCTTAACAGCTTGCCAGCAGAGTCAATTGGGAGTTGGGAAGACCTGGAAGCCGCATTCCTCGATAACTTCCAAGGCACGTATGTGCGACCACCAGACGCTGATGACCTAAGCCACATAATTCAGCAGCCAGACGAATCGGCCAGACAATTCTGGACACGGTTCTTAACCAAGAAAAACCAAATCGTCGACTGTCCGGATGCGGAGGCCCTTGCAGCCTTCAAGCATAATATCCGCGACGAGTGGCTTGCCCGGCACCTGGGACAGGAAAAGCCGAAATCCATGGCAGCCCTCACATCACTCATGACCCGCTTCTGCGCGGGTGAGGACAGCTGGCTAGCACGCAGCAACAACCTCAGCAAAAATTCTGGCAGTCCGGATATCAAGGACCGTAATGGCAGGTCGCGTCGTAACAAAAACAAACGCCGCATTAACGGCGACAATAGTGAGGATACGGCAGTCAATGCCGGATTCAGAGGCTCTAAACCCGGTCAGCGGAAAAAGCCATTCAAAAGAACTACTCCGGGTCCGTCCAATTTGGACCGAATACTCGACCGCTTGTGCCAGATACACGGCACCCCCGAAAAGCCAGCTAACCACACCAACAGGGACTGTTGGGTATTCAAGCAGGCAGGCAAGTTAATTGCCGAAAACAATGACAAGGGGCTGCATAGCGATGACGAGGAAGAGACCCGACCGCCGAACAATAGAGGACAGAAGGGTTTCCCCCCACAGGTGCGGACGGTGAACATGATATACGCAACGCACATACCCAAAAGGGAGCGGAAGCGTGCACTCAGGGATGTATACGCGATGGAGCCAGTTGCCCCGAAGTTCAATCCATGGTCCTCCTGCCCGATCACTTTTGACCGAAGGGACCACCCCACCAGCATCCGCCACGGCGGATTCGCCGCATTGGTCTTAGACCCAATCGTCGATGGATTTCACCTCACCAGAGTCCTGATGGACGGCGGCAGCAGCCTGAACCTGCTTTATCAGGATACAGTGCGCAAAATGGGCATAGACCCCTCAAGGATTAAACCTACCAAGACGACCTTTAAAGGCGTCATACCAGGTGTAGAAGCCAATTGTACAGGCTCAGTTACACTGGAAGTGGTCTTCGGATCCCCGGATAACTTCTGAAGCGAGGAGTTAATCTTCGACATAGTTCCGTTCCGCAGCGGCTATCATGCCCTGCTCGGACGTACCGCGTTTGCAAAGTTCAACGCGGTGCCGCACTACGCATACCTCAAGCTCAAGATGCCAGGCCCTCGAGGAGTCATCACGGTCAACGGAAACACTGAACGTTCTCTCCGCATGGAGGAACATACAGCGGCTCTCGCAGCAGAAGTACAATGCAACCTCGTCGGCCGTTAAGCGGCCGGACACAGCTAAGTGCGCCCGGAGTAACCTACAACAAGACCACCTGGCACGTTCCGAGCACGCGTAGCAGTGCGGCCCCAACCCCAGCCCCTGTAAAACGTCAAGACAGGTCCTTCGCGTACACCATTACGCTCTGAAGATACCATGGGCCCAGACTGCGGCTCAACCACACCAGGGGCTCTCAAGTGTGTCGTTCTTTTTTTTTCTTTTTCCTTTTTATTTTTACCCACAGGACTCCGTTTTTCAGAGGCCCTGTCCGGGAGTAGACCTGCCGAGCTCACGATGCAACAGCCAGGGAAGAAGAAAGGCTACAACGAATATCCAGGTGGTCTCCATTACGAGCATTAAATCTGTTTTATGCACCATTCCGCAGCCTACCCCTGGAGGGGGACATGTTTAACAGTCCCATCCCTTGCTTATCGCACCATTTGTATCATTCTGCACTTAAAGTAGTTTTTCTTGAATAAGTAATGCAGCACCTTTTTGCTTCCAATTGCATTTCTCTTTTATACATATGTTCATTTGTGACATGTCGCATCCGTACGTTTTGGTACGGTTAAATACACCAGGGGCTTATGTTTCCCGCATCATGGTGTGATAAGTCTGAACACTTTCACAAGTGCGGCACCCCGAACTTATAGCATTATATGCATCAGCTCCGAATCATGTCTTGGGTCAATAGTTGGGTTTGCCCGGCTCCCATGTTTTGGTACCTTACGTTCCGTTGTATCAGCTAAGGTAGCACTGGGAGAACCACTGCGATTGCGCCCTAGTTGAGCTGGGTTAACACCTTAGTGGAGAAAGCTAAAACTGACCGTCATGATGAGGCGAGAGCTGGTCGCTGTTCGAGAGGTTTTTTGCGAGTCCCTAAAGACTTATGTCGCTTAGAGCGAGGGGACGGTTTTTGTCCGGCCCAGGCGTGGATAGCGCCCCAAATTCGGCCTTCCGAAGACTAGGGGCTTCGCCGAAATTTAAAATTATAGAATTCTATGGCTAAGTGAGAGTGTTCAAGCATTATAAGTCCGGTTGCCTTGTTCGTTGTGTTGAGCGCCTCCCTAGATGGACCCAAATATGGGAACAAGAGTGCTCAAATTTATCCCGAACACCCCAGCACTCGTGGCATGGGGGCTGAAGCCGACGACTTGCCATCTCTCAGATTTGATAAACAGCCGCACAGAAGGTAATATTTTAAATTAAAATGCGTTGCTTAGCGCAAATGAACTAAGTTTTCAGCGCACAGGATAACAAAATGCGAGTCTACTCAAATATTACATCTTTGGAGCACTCACCCGCAATAGTGCGGGCGCCCTTCAGCACACTCTTATAATACATCTCGGGCGTGCGGTGCTCCTTGCCCTGCGGCGGCGGGTCCGTCACGAGCTTCTGGGCATCCAGCTTGCCCCAGTGCACCTTTGCGCGGGCAAGGGCCCGACGGGCACCCTCAATACAAGCGGAGTGCTTGATGACTTCAACCCACGGGCACGCATCCACCAGCCGCCGCACCAGGCCGAAGTAGCTCCCGGGCATGGCCTCCTTAGGCCATAGCCGAACTATGAGGCCCTTCATGGCCTGTTCGGCCACCTTGTGGAGCTCGACCAGCTGCTTCAGCTGGTCGCTAAGGGGCACCGGATGTCCGGCCTCAGCATACTGAGACCAGAAGACCTTCTCCGTCGAGCTCCCCTCCTCGGCCCGGTAGAATGCGGCGGCATCGGATACGCTGCGAGGAAGATCTGCGAACGTTCCTGGAGAGCTCCGAATTCGGGTAAGTAACAGGTAATTAACACTCACATGCTTACTTTGCATGAAAAATGCCTTACCCGCCGCTATTTTCTTCAATTCCTCGATTTCTTGGAGGGCCTTGTAGGCTTCGGCCTTAGCGGCTTTGGCACTCTCAAGAGCCGTTGCAAGCTCAGACTCTCGAGTCTTCGAGTCACGCTCCAGGCTCTCATGTTTTTTCACGAGATCCTGGAGCTCTTGCTGTACCTCCGCCACCCGCGCCTCCTGCTTCTCTCGCTCGGTGCGCTCCGCGGCCGCATTGCGTTCGGCCACGGCCACCGCCTCTTTCAGGGTCGCCACCTCGTTAGTGGCCCCTGCAATACCCACGTTATCCTTGTCATTCTTTTTGCAACCAAAATCCTTTTCTGTAAGGTACAATTTTAATAAGGTGTTACTCACCTTCCTTGTCCTCGAGCTGCTTCTTGGCACGGCCGAGCTCGTTCTCGGACCGCTCGAGGCTTTCCTTCAAAGTATTGACCTCCGCAGTCAGTGCGGCAGAGGTCAGCAGCGCAGCCTGCAATCCCATATTGACATATTTTTTATGACTCCTGCGTATATCTTCTTAAGATCCTCAGTCCGGCTTTTCTTTCCGAACACCGAACCGAGCATCAGGGGCTACTGTCTATGCGGTACTATTTTACATATATCAAAATTCTTACCTCAAAGCCTGTTAGAAGGCTGCTGCAGGCTTCGGTCAGCCCGCTCTTGGCGAGCTGCACCTTCTGAATCACCGCACTCATAACAGTGCGGTGTTCCTCTTCGATGGAGGCGCCATTAAGCGCCTCCAGCAAGCTATCCGGCGCCTCCGGTTGGACGGAGGCTGCCGGCGTCACGGTCTTGCCCTTCTTACGAAGGGGCCGCCCGCCGGACTCCGGAGCCACTATGGGATCCGGAGCCGAGTCCGGTGCAAAGTCCGGGAGGTTGTCCTGCGACACCTCCGGGGCCTCCTCCTCCTGGCGGGTCCCTTCCCGGGATCCCACCTCGGCATCGTCCGTGTCACGGGGGGTGGAGGCGGTCGGAAGAGAATCCATATCCGACGCACCTAAGGACCCGCTCGACGAAGCGGGAAGATCGTCCTTGGGCGGACTGCAGGGTTGTATGCGGCATTAGAAAGACATTGTGTGGCAAAAAATAAAAACCATGAAGTTATTCGGGAGTCCGGATACTCACGATCTCGCCAGGGGCTTGGCCCTTGGAGGCCAGTCCTCGTCGTCGTCACTGGCGTTGGCAGAGCAGTCCGGGGGAAGAGTTTTTCCCTTCTTGGACCCTTCGGCCTCCCTCGTTGGGGAGGCCTTCCTTTTCTTCTCTCCCCCCACTGGGGGAGAGGCTTTCTTCTTCTCCTCCTCACCTTGGTGAGAGGAGTCGGCCTCGGAGTCGTCATCCGATAGCACCTGAAAACGGGAACTCTTCCGAGTCCCCGTGGCCTTCTTCTTGGCCTTCTTCTCCGGCACCACGTGGGGTGCCGGAGCCAGCAACCCTGTTAGGCGGGCGTCCGCTGGGTCCTCTGGCAATGGGGCCGGACAGATAGTCTGTTCGGCCTTCGCCAGCCAGTCCTGTCAAAGGTAAAGGGAGTTTAGATCCCGCATAGAGTCAAACTATGGAAAACGAGCGTTCCGTAAAGGACAAAATCACTTACCTCGTCAGCCGGACGCTGCGAGCTGAATCCGCGATCTTCGGTAGCGGATGCGGGAGCCTCGGCGCCCTTGAACAGCACCTTCCAGACATCTTCGTACGTAGTGTCGAAGAGCCCGCTCAGAGTCTGGTGCTGCGCCGGATCGAACTCCCACATGTTGAAACCCCGTCGTTGGCACGGGAGAATCCGGCGGATGAGCATGACCTGGACTATGTTGACAAGCTTGAGCTTCTTGTCCACCAGCTTTTGGATACAGGCTTGGAGTCCGGTCAGCTCCTCCGAATCACCCCAGATCCGGCCACTCTCTTTCCAGGAGGTGAGCCGTGTAGGGATGCCGGATCTGAATTCGGGGGCCGCTGCCCATTCAGGGTCACGCGGCTCGGTGATGTAGAACCACCCCGATTGCCACCCCTTAATGGTTTCCACGAAAGTGCCCTCCAGCCAAGTAACGTGGGACATCCTGCCCACCATGGCGCCTCCGCACTCCGCTTGGCTGCCCTTCACAACCTTCGGCTTGACGCTGAAGGTCTTGAGCCACAAACCGAAGTGGGGCTGGATGCAGAGGAAGGCCTCGCACACGACGATAAACGCCGAGATGTTGAGGATGAAATTCGGGGCCAGATCATGGAAATCCAGGCCGTAGTAGAACATGAGCCCCCGGACAAAGGGATGAAGTGGGAAGCCCAGTCCGCGGAGGAAATGGGGAAGAAATACTACCCTCTCATGGGGCCTGGGGGTGGGGATGAGCTCTCCCTCGTCGGGGAGCCGGTGCGCGATGTTGCTGGACAAATATCCGGCGTTGCGCAGCTTCTGGATCTGCCCCTCCGTGACGGAGGAGGCCATCCACTTGCCTCCCGCTCCGGACATAGTTGGAGAAGGTTGAGGTGAGAAGTGCGGACTTGGGCGCTGGAGCTCGAGTTCGCGGAGTTGGATAAGCCAAGGAGGAAGAAGGCGCAGGTAAAAGGGTTGGATCTTTATCCCCTTATATGGGCGGACAAAACATGCGTCCCCACCGGCCTGATAAAACTCGCTTATCCCCAAGCGCCGCAATCAATGGTGCGGTTGGGTTACCCACGTCCGTATTGATGGGAATCCCGGAATAAGGGGAACACGATCTCTGCTTCGACAAGACGTGCCAAGGAAACCGCTTCGCTAAACGCGCTGAGGTGGTACAATAAAAACGATTCTAGTAAAGGCTTGGTAGTGGTGTGACGTCACGCCGCAAAATACGTCAGCAGATTGAACTTGTGTAATATTATTCTCTCTACGGTGGTGCGTGGAATTTATTTTTGCAGAGCCGGACACTATCCTGGTGTTCACAATCTTCTATAAATTATTCGGAGGAAGAACCCGCCTTGCAATGCCGAAGACAACATGCGCGCCGGACTCGTCGTCATTGAAGCCTGGTTCAGGGGCTACTGAGGGAGTTCCGGACTAGGGGGTGTCCGGATAGCCGAACTATCATCATCGGCCGGACTCCAAGACTATGAAGATACAAGATTGAAGACTTCGTCCCGTGTCCGGATGGGACTTTCCTTGGCGTGGAAGGCAAGCTTGGCGATACGGATATGTAGATCTCCTACCATTGTAACCGACTCTGTGTAACCCTAGCCCTCTCCGGTGTCTATATAAACCAGATGGCTTTAGTCCATAGGATGAACAACAATCATACCATAGGCTAGATTCTAGGGTTTAGCCTCCTTGATCTCGTGGTAGATCCACTCTTGTAACACACATCATCAATATTAATCAAGCAGGACGTAGGGTTTTACCTCCATCAAGAGGGCCCGAACCTGGGTAAAACATCGTGTCCCTTGTCTCCTGTTACCATCCGCCTAGACGCATAGTTCGGGACCCCCTACCCGAGATCCGCCAGTTTTGACACTGACATGCACCCTCCTCGAGATATCCTTAGGTGAAGGTGGCCCGTCCTGAGCACGAATCGTACTCGGTGCCGGCTGGCTCGCACCCTTTTTACTCTTTCTTTTCCGTCCCTTCTTCTTCTGTTGTAATGGGACCGAGTTCTGCTCACAGACCGCCTTCTTGAGTGTGTTGGGGCTGATAATATTTGGCACCTCGGCTATCTGAGGCTCGGTGAAGTCGGCAGCTGGAGGCGTCCCCTGAGAACTGAACGACAGACGATGCCTGTTGCAATTGGGTTTCTCGGCCGTACCAGCTAGACCGCGGTCGTCTTTTGTAGGGTTGGGTTGTTGAGAAAGAGGCCCGCAGAGTTCGTCATCGTACCCATGTTCGGCAAAGTACTTATCGACGTTGCTAAATATATGGCCGTCGTCATTGTCGTCGTCGTCCAGATCCTGTGCCATATGCATGTTCGGATCCTGTGCCATAGGGATGTCCGGCATGTCTGGTAGCGTTGTGGCGGTCCTGCCATGGTTTGGCGCCGGCACGACTGGCGGTGTTGTCTTTGGGTTGGTGTCCCCCGCCCCCAAACGAATCTGGCTCTTCGGCCAAAGCAGGGGTCAGCTTAGGCAGGCGCTGAGGGTCATAAGATCATCTTCGTCGGCCCCGGTGGGTCGAATTGGAGGTAACAACTCGTCGCAGCCTGGCAGCACCCGAACTAGTTGAACCCTATACACGGTGGGTGGCATCGGTTTACCGTGGAATACGGGGTTGCCCGGTTGAATGATTTTGCCCTTGGCGACATCGACCAACTCATCGTTCACGAAGTGCAGGAGAGTGCACGGAATGTTGGCGGCGCCCTGCGAAAACATGTAGGGCGTCAGGGATGCCCAGTCAAAGGCAAAAGGAGATGAAGTCCTCGGCCGAGAGGCTTAATTAGCTACCGTGATGATGGCGTCGAGCTCGGCTAATGTCGAGGCACCGCCAACGGCGGGCGTGCAACTGACGGAGGGGCCGCTGGTTGGCGAGGTGCTGGCCGGCGTACACCCGGGTGCATTAAGCTCCAATGCCGGTCGTGCCGGCATCGGATACACCAATACCGCCGCCGCCGGAGACACCAATGGCGCCGCCGGAGACACCAATGGTGCCGCCTGCGCATTGTGCGAGTTGCTGGCTATGAAGCTGGGAATCGGGGGCGGCCCCTGTGGGCCACCCACAATCCATGTCGTCAGCCCATGAATCAACGTAGGCACCATGGCGGTGAGCGTCGTTCCCAGTTGTTGTTGCACTTGCTCTTGGACAATCTCCGGCATCCGCGCCACTTGTGCCTTGAGTTCTTGAACCTCGCACGACTGGCTTCCCGAGCTGGTCTTTTTCTCCTTTCACCCACCAGCGGTATAGTATGATGACCATTTTGTGGACAAGCCTTTGCCGGCCACACGACCAGCTGACGACGGCTTACTGAGCTTATCCTTGTTTTTCATTACGTTTAACGCCCTATTTAGAGTGTTGTCCCAAGAAGGGGTGCTATGAGATGACCCCACGCTACTACTTTCAGTCTCCTTCGCCAGAACAAGCTCAAGCGCCCTGGTCTTCGATCCGTGGTAAGCTCCTTTGTTATCGGGTCCTCCTTGTACCGGGCCCTGACATAGTTCCTGGTCTACTTGTCACTGCTATATTTCTCGAAGCGGGGCGGTAGGCCTTGCTCGGCACGCTCCGCGTCCTCCTTGTCCCATATAGGCTTCGCCACTCTGTAACCGCCGGGACCGAGTTTGTGTTGCCCTAAGTTTAACTCCTGCATTTCTTTCCCCCACTGACTTGATTCGGAGGTTGCACTGCTCTCGCACTTGATATTGAACTCCTTGTAGTCATCTTCGCTGATCGAAGGATTTTTCGCCTTGATCTTCTCATAACTATCACCTTTCTAAATCATTCTCTTCAATGCGCTTCTCCAAGTAGACAGGGCCGTGCTCATACTCGTGAGGGCGGCACTGTTCACTTTATTCACTGAGAGGCGTGTGTTTTCAAATTCAGCGGGGAACTTGTATCGTTCATGCACCTTCGTGAAGAGGAGGTTGCGCAAATTCCCTCGGTCCTTATGCCTAAGGTTCTCGGTGTTGATCGAGACACTGCTCCGGAGAATGCACCCGAGCTGAATTGAGTACCCCTTGACTATATGTTTGGGCTCCGTTGGATGCCCGTCGGAGTCCACTTGAGTAAATTCCTCCATGACGGTGCGGAGCGCGTTCAGGCGCCGGTCCTTCCGTTGCTTCTTCGGTTGGCTGCCATCTGTGCGTGCGCCACCATCATCAATGGTGGCATCCTTAGCGGCACCATCAGTGGTGGCATCCTCGGTGGCACCATCAGTGGTGTCATCCCCGACGCCACTAGGGGTTGTGTAGTCAGGATCGGTGTCTTCTGCGGCGTCCTCATAGTGGCGAGGTTGTTCCTCCATCTCCTGGGACAGCTCCGAGAATTGCTTGCCGCCCGAACCGCCGGCCTCATCGTTATTGGCCATGTTTCGCTCTAAATAGGAAAAAAGTTTGGTCAAAAAGTTGGTTATTGTCAAGGAACAAGATCATGGTCTCATCATTTAGTGTTTGTCGACACCGAGGCATCCTAAAAGCTAAGATTTTATCATTTAGGGTTTGTCGACGCCGAGGCACCCTAAAAGCCTAAGCGTACATCATTTAGGTTCTCATCGGCACCGAGGGACCCTATAGAAGCCAAGGTTTCATCATTTAGGGTTTGTCGACGCCGAGGCACCCTAAATGCTAAGTTAAGTTTTCATCATTTAGGGTTTATCGATGCCGAGGCACCCTAGGTTGGGCCTAATCACTTGGCACTAATCACTTGGCTCTATTGCCACATATGTTGGGTTTATCATCTAGGGTTTATCGATGCTAAGGAGAATTCTAAGTTGGCCCTAATCACTTGGCTCTATTGCCATGCTAAGGGTTTATCGATCGTACTTAACTAAGTACTAAGATACCCCGGCCCATGCATTAGTCGCAAGTACCCCATATGTCCTATTTTTAGCAAAGTCATGCTAAAATTCACGGAAAATTTCAGCATGACTTTGCTGAAAATAGGACATATGGAGTACCCGAATTTGCTGGAACGGAAGTTAATCGACATTCCGGCAAACTCAAGGGCCTCTCGAGGTACCTGCAAATTCATCACGACACAATGGTCGGAGACAAAACCCAGCAAATAAGCAAAGTTACTGACGTGTTTACAGAAATTGTTTTCTGTAAAAGATGATCATCATCTTTGCAAGTCTTTCTCAATGTGGTCACAAGTAATTCAGAGGCATCACAATAAAGCAACACCCTGGAGTACAATGCTTTATAATGTTCCATCATCATTACAGAAAAATAATAACAATATATACACACTGGAGTACAATGCTTTATAATGTTCCATCATCATTACAGAAAAATAATAACAATATATACACACTGGAGTACAATGCTTTATAATGTTCCATCATCATTACAAAAATCCAAGAAACACATGGTCTTGAGGATATTCTTTATGACTGATTATTTCAGTTTTACATGCAGATTTTGACCAAAAAATACATGGTCTTTTTAACAGTTTTCAGTTTGGACAGAATACTGAAAACTACGGTTTGGACAGAATTCCTAACACTTTGGTCTTCTAGTTACAAAACAAAACTGACATAATTCTAGATGCCATAACTGAATTTTTGACAGTAGATCAAGTTTTTGATAGTAGCTCCTAACTGTACCTAACTGAATTTTTTGACAGTAGCTCAAGTTTTTGATAGTAGCTCAAGTTTTTGACAGTAGCTCCAAACAGTAGCTCCTAACTGAATTTTATGCTTAATGGGAAGGCTGACTTACTTAAGTGGCAAGATGATACAATTTGTGTAACATAACAATATATGCATCTTAATATGACACCATTTCCAAACAGAAATAGTATCCCATGTTTCCATCTTAATACCAGAAAGAATAACATAAAAAAACTTGAGCTACTGTCATAGCTGACGACTTTCCGTGTCCTGCTTCGCCTCATCATCATCATCATCATTAGCGTGAAGCTCCTCCCTGGTGCCCATTGATTTCAAGTCTGCCCTTGCTTTCGGCCCATCTTTGGTCCTCTCTGGCATGTTGAGTAGGGTACCAAGCAGACTCTCGCACACGTTCTTCGTGATATGCATGACATCAAGGCTGTGAGGCACACGGTGGATCTTCCAGTATGACAAGTCCCAGAAAACAGACCTCATTTTCCATACCTTCAGCATCGGCTCTGGCGCCTTTCACTTCTTTCCCGGCTCTGGTGCCTTTTTCTTCTTTCCCGGCAGTGGGCAATCTTTCCAATTTTTTAACAGCTGGTCTATTTCCTCGCCGCTCCTCGTACACAGGCGTCTTCGGGGTTCGGTTTCACCATCGAACAGATCCTTGCGTTTCCTCCACGGGTCATCATCGCAAAGCCACCTTCGATGTCCAATGAACACGGTTTTCGAAGACCCTGGATCTCTATCTAGCTGGCGATACGTTGTTTCATCCATGCACCTAACGCATCCAAAAAATCCGTGGACCACCTGCCCCGCGAGATATCCGTAACCGAGATAGTCGTGCACCATCGTGAGCAGTGCGGCTCTCATAGGGAAATATTCTTTCTCTATGGCATCCCATGTATTGGCTGGCGTTTTCCACATCGTGTCTAGCTCCTCTTTCAGCAGCCCCAGATACAGATTGATGTCGTTCCCTGGTTGTTTCGGCCCTTCAATTAGCATACTCATGTGAATGTACTTCCTCTTCATGCACAACCAGGAGGGAAGGTTGTACATCCACACAAACACAGGCCAGGTGCTATGTGTGCTTCTCTAGCTGCCAAACGGGTTGACTCCATCGGTGCTCGCGCCCAGCACGATGTTCCTTGGATCCTTCCCAAATTCTGGGTGTTCGAAGTTCAACGCTTGCCACTGGCTCACATCCTTTGGGTGACTCAGCATCTTGTCCTTTTTATTTATCTCCGGATCATTTGCGTCATCTTCTCGCTTCTTCTCCTCCCTATCTGCGTGCCAATGCAGGAGCTTTGCTACCTTAGGGTCCGCGAAATACCGCTGCAGACGAGGAGTGATCAGAAAGTACTGATGAAGCTATGTACCTCGGGTAGGGTCATGGACCTGTCCAAACTACCCTCCCCAAGGACATCTCTAGAAGAAACCACCTGTCAATCGACTCAGAAGTGTTCCACTCGATGGACTCGAAGACACTCGACCATGAAGCCAACCACTCGACAGCCAGGAGATCTAAAGTCACTCTGCACGCAAACGGTCGGTCATTGAGTAGCTTTTATGGTCATAATAGCACTTTATTTGTGGCGTTACCAGTAGCGCCCGGTCTTAATGTACCTTAAACCCTACATAACTGAGGGTCGGAGGGGTTTGGAGAACTCTATATAAGCCACCCCCCTCGTCAGTGTAAAGGGTTCGCACCCCTGTAACTCATATACACATAATCCAGTCGACCGCCTCCGGGCTCCAAGACGTAGGGCTGTTACTTCCTCCGAGAAGGGCCTGAACTCGTAAACCTCCTACGTATACAACTACTCCATAGCTAGGATCTTGCCTCTTCATACCTACCCCCCTACACTATTGTCAGACTTAGAACCACGATAGTTGGCGCCCACCGTGGGGCAGGTGTCTTAGCGACTTATTGGAGAAGTTGCGATTTTTCCGATCTCCTTCATCATGGTTTCAGGCGGAGTTTTGGTTGAGGGCCGCGAGATCCGTCTCGGCGTGCTCACGTTCGTCGCCGATGACTCTGCTTGGCTTCAGGATGCTCCGCTCGACATCGACGCGCTCCCTGTCCGCGGGGCGACGCAATTTTGCGCGTCCGTCCGCGGCGTCCTCCTGCGGCAACCGTCGACCCAGTATTGGTCGGCCCCTGTGTCGTCCTCCCTCCCTGTTTCCCACCGGCGCAAGCATTCCGGTCGGTCGAGGCTTCAGCAGTGGGTGAAGCACGCGGTGGCTCGCCAGTCGGCCACCCCCTAAGTCGCGGCGATCGAGCCCGACGAATCTCTCTACGGCCTGTTCGACCTGTCGACTGGCTCCGCAGAGACTGCATCCGAGTGCGACAGCAGTGATCCAGTGGCAGAGGTTCTGATGGTTAATGGACCATGTAGTCCTCCCGGCTTTCCCCGCACCGACGGAGGTGACGACGGAGGCGATCCATTACATGCCCACGAAGAGTATCTCCCCGAGCCCCTCACTTCACTGCAGAGGGAAGAACTTCGCCGCCGGAACATGGATGCGCTGCACACTCCTATCATTGGAGAAACCCCCAAGGCTCATTCCTTAGAGGACGCGCTCTTGGCCAACTTGGCTGAGCGCACTCAACTGGAGAACCTTCAGCGAGCACTCGACGAGCGTGCGCGACAAAGGGTTCTAGAATCCAGTCGACGTCAACTCTTTCCACCACCGACTCAGGTATATCGAACTCCGATTCAGAATTTAGCACCTGCAGCCCGTATAGCAGAGTCGGTTCAGCCTTCCCACTCAGAGGCTGGCAGAGGCTTGTTACAGATCAGAGCGTTACTCCGAGCAACAAGATATCAAAATTCAGCTGTATCGCAGTCGTGGAATAGGATTCACAGCAGATCCGTCGCTGCAAATACAGTCCAGTCGGCCCATAGCCCAAGATCGCCCCTGAGGCGTGAGGGACGTGGAGACCAGCGTGATCAGTACAAGAACCATGAGCAGTATGATCACCGACTCGATCGTGATGATCGACGTCGAGTGCCCACCCCTCCCCCAAGGATTGGATCATACGCGCCTCGACAGCAGGATGATAGACGCCATCACAGTGTTGGGCGAAGGATTCCAATCGACCCCAGGGAACCAGGCTTTGATGCGAGATCCATTATCATTCAAGGTTTGGTCGACAGGAACAGAGCTCACCGAGATGGTCATGATAGAGATGTACCCACCAGCAGCAGAGTACATGTCTCAGGACCAGAGTGTTTCAGCAGAGCCATCAGGGCCGCAGCGATTCCTCCCAACTTCAGGTTGGCGACTGGAGTCAGTAAGTTCACTGGTGAGTCCAAGCTTGATACTTGGCTTGAAGACTACCGAGTGGCTGTTCAAATTGGCGGCAGCAATGATGAAGTGGCCATGAAACACCTGCCTCTTGGGCTCGGCCAGAGCATGGTTGAATCAGTTGGCACCCAACAGCATTTACACTTGGGAAGATCTTGCCCGAGTGTTTGTCAGAACATTTGAAGGAACTTGCAAGCAACCAGCAGGGTTGACAGAGCTGCAATCTTGTGTGCAGAAGTCGAATGAAACTTTGAGGGATTACATCCAGAGATGGATCACGGTGCATCACACGGTAGAGAATGTATCTGATCACCAGGCAGCCTGTGCCTTCAAGGAAGGCGTTAAGTACAGAGAGCTAAACCTAAAATTCGATCGAACCGGAGACATGTCTCTGAGTCGAATGATGGAGATTGCCACCAAGTATGCCGATGGTGAAGAAGAGGATCGGCTCCGGAGTGGCAAGCACAAGTCAGCCACCCACGAAACCGGAGGCGGGAACTCCAGTCGGAAGCAGAAGCGGAAAGCCGAGCCAGCTGCTCCTGGAGAAGCCTTGGTCGTGACTCAAGGTAAGTTTAAAGGGAAGCCCAAAGGGTCTTGGAAGCCTAAGAAGGTGAAGGACAAGGAAGGGAATGACGTGATGGATTTACTGTGCCACATCAACACGAAGAAAGATGAGGAGGGTAAACTCATTTACTCGAAACATACCACTCGACAGTGTCGGCTCTTGATCCAGTAATTCCAGGGGAAACAGCCCAAAGATAAGGAAAAGGAGTCGGACAAAGTTGAGGACAAAGAAGATAGCGATGATGGATATCCCCAGGTCAATTCCACCCTGATGATTTTTGTTGATGTTGAAAGCAAAAGTCGATTGAAAGTTATCAACCGAGAAGTGAATATGGTTGCTCCGGCAACACCTAGTTATTTGAAATGGTCTCAGACTGCCATCACATTCGACCAGTCCGATCATCCGACACACATAGCCACCCCTGGGAGGCAAGCTTTACTGGTCGACCCAGTCGTCGAAGGCACTCGACTGACTATAGTTTTGATGGATGGCGGCAGTGGCCTAAATATACTATATGCAGAGACGTTGAAAGGGACGGGCATTCCGATGTCCAGACTCAGTACCAGCAACATGAGTTTCCATGGAGTCATTCCTGGAAAGAAGGCTGAGTCACTCGGCCAAATTGCTCTTTATGTGGTTTTCGGTGATTCCAAGAATTACTGCAAAGAAAAGTTGACGTTTGAAGTTGTGGATTTCCAGAGTGCTTATCACGTTATTTTGGGTAGGCCAGCTTACGCACGTTTCATGGCTCGACCATGTTATGTGTACCTCAAATTGAAGATGCCTGGTCCCAAAGGTGTGATCACTATTACTGGCAATCGGAAGAAGGCGAAAGAGTGCTTTCAGAAAGGCTCAAAGATCGCCGATGCTCAGATGGTAGTGGTAGAGCTGCAGGAATACCAGAAAACTGCTGACCCGTCAATCGGGCCTGCCCGAAAGATCATTTTCCTCTCCCACGCATCGACCAAATAGTCGACTCGACTGCGGGATGTGAGCGTCTGTCTTTTTTAGACGCCTATTCAGGTTACCATCAGATCCGTCTGTATGGACCCGATGAGATCAAAACAGCTTTCATCACTCCATTCGGGTGCTTCTGTTATGTCACCATGCCATTCGGCCTCAAGAATGCCGGAGCCACGTTCATGAGGATGATTCAGAAGTGTTTGCTCACTCAAATCAGTCGGAATGTGGAAGCATACATGGATGATATTGTGGTCAAGTCACAGAAAGGTTCTGACCTACTGACTGACCTTGCTGAGACATTTAACCTAAGGAGGTATGATATCAAGCTTAATCCATCAAAGTGCACATTCAGAGTTCCTGGCGGAAAGTTACTCGGTTTTCTCGTTTCCGAACGAGGAATCGACGCCAATCCAGAAAAAGTTGGTACTATACTCCGAATGAAATGTCCTGTGCATGTGCACGATGTCCATAAGCTTACTGGTTGCTTAGCCGCTTTAAGTCGATTCATCTCTCGTCTCGGTGAAAAGGCATTGCCTCTTTACCGAATGATGAAGAAGTCAGACAAGTTCGAGTGGACTCTTGAAGCTGATGCAGCGTTTGCAGAGCTAAAAGCCCTGCTCTCCACCCAGTCGGTGCTTGCTGCCCCAATCAGCAAAGAGCCTTTGCTGCTTTACATCGCAGCCACGGGACAAGTCGTCAGTACAGTACTTACGGTCGAGCGGGAAGAAGAAGGAAAAGCCTTTAAAGTTCAGCGCCCAGTATATTATGTTTCCGAAGTTTTGACCCCATCAAAGCAAAGATACCCTCATTATCAGAAGCTTGTATATGGGATTTATATGACCACGAAGAAGGTTGCTCATTACTTCTCTGACCATTCCATTACAGTCGTCAGCAACGCTCCATTGTCAGAGATTCTGCACAGCAGAGATGCAACTGGTCGAGTGGCAAAATGGGCGATTGAACTCCTTCCCCTAGATATCATGTTTGAGGCAAAGAAAGTCATCAAGTCCCAAGCAATAGCAGATTTCATTGCAGAGTGGACTGAACAGCAACTGCCGACTCAAGTTCACTCGGGCACTGGACCATGTTCTTTGATGGTTCTAAGATGCTGAATGGTTCTGGTGCTGGGGTAGTGTTGGTTTCCCCCTGAGGAGATAAACTCAGATATGTGCTCCAGATTCACTTTGATTCCTCCAATAACGAAGCACAATATGAAGCACTTTTGTATGGGTTGCGGATGGCCATTTCACTCAGCGTCCGTTGCCTCATGGTCTATGGCGACTCAGATTTGGTGGTTAATCAAGTGATGAAGGAGTGGGACGTCAGAAGTCTGGCCATGACTGGTTATTGCAATGCAGTGAGAAAGCTAGAAAAGAAATTCGAGGGGTTAGAGCTTCATCATATACCCCGACTGGAAAATCAAGCAGCTGATGATTTGGCAAAAATAGGTTCCAAGAGAGAAGCTGTTCCCAGTAATGTGTTTTTGGAACACATCCACACACCATCAGTTCAAGAGGATCCTTTCACCGAAGAAGCCCCGCAGCCAAAAAGTGCCACGGATCCGACTGAAGTTGAAGTTCCAGCTGTGATCGACCTGATCATGGAAGTTTTGGTCATCACTTCCGACTGGACGGAGCCGTACATCACGTATATCCTAAGGCAAGAGCTCCCAGAGAATGAAGAAGAGGCTCGACAGATCGTCCGATGATCTAAGGCCTTTACTGTGATAAAGGGATAGTTGTACAGGGAAAGCGCGACTGGAGTCAGTTAGAAATGTATAACACCAGAAGAAGGTCAGATAATCCTTGACGATATCCACTCGGGGACCTGTGGTCATCATGCATCCTCTCGGACCATTGTGGCTAAAGCATACCGAGCAGGGTTTTACTGGCCAAGAGCAAATGAAATGGCGAAGGAGATAGTCAACAAGTGTGAAGGATGTCAGTTCTATTCCAATATGTCACACAAACCCGCCTCAGCCTTGAAGACCATTCCACTCGTCTGGCCCTTCGCTGTTTGGGGATTAGATATGGTTGGACCATTGAGAACTGGCAGGAGCGGCTTCACCCATGTACTGGTGGCAGTCGACAAGTTCACTAAGTCGATTGAAGCTAAGCCTATCAAGTATCTTGATGCCTACACTGCTACAGCTTCATCAGAGAGTTGATATTCAGATATGGAGTTCCGCACAACATCATCACTGATAATGGGTCAAACTTCGATTCCGACAAATTCAGAGCCTTTTGCGCTTCTCAAGGCATGCGGGTCGACTACGCTTCCGTCACTCACCCCCAGTCGAATGGACAAGCAGAAAGAGCAAATGGCCTAATTCTCAAAGGACTGAAATCCCGGTTGATGCGTGATCTCAAGCACGCAGCAAGCGCGTGGGTCGACGAACTTCCTTCAGTTCTTTGGGGATTGAGGACCACTCCTAATCGGTCAGCTGGGTGAACTCCATTCTTTCTGGTCTATGGAGCTGAAGTAGTTCTGCCAAGTGACCTGCTTCACAATGCACCCCGAGTCGAGCTCTACTCTGAAGATGAAGCAGAACAAGCCCGACAGGACGCAGTCGACCTTCTAGAAGACGAAAGAGAGATGGCCTTGATCCGATCGACTATCTATCAGCAGGACTTGCGTCGATTCCATGCGAGAAACGTGAAGAGTCGAGCCTTCCAAGAAGGAGACTTGGTCCTCCGAGTGGATCAACAGAAACCGCACAAGCTCGCTCCTACTTGGGAAGGCCCCTTCATCGTCACCAAAGTTCTCCACAATGGAGCGTACCGTCTTTACAATGTCGATTGCCAGATTGATGAGCCACGAGCTTGGAATGTGGAGCTGCTCCGCCCCTTTTATACTTAAGTACTCACTCGGATGAGATGTAATAAAAAGTACCTCTGTAGTTTGTTTATCAAAGACAAGAGTGTTATAATTTTCCCAGTGATTGTTGTTGCTTTTGTTTACGTGAGAAATCCCCCAGTGGGTGGCTTAGCTGCGAATCCGTTTCGCCTCAGTTTGTAAAAAAAATTCCTACCGAGTGACGAGCAAGCCTCTCACTCGGGGGCTTAGCTGTGAATCCATTTCGCCTATGTATTTAAAAATCCTACCAAGTGGAGAGCAAACCTCCCACTCGGGGGCTTAGCTGCAGTCCAGTACTCGCCTAAGTATTTAAAAATCCTACCGAGTGGAGAGCAACTCTCCCACTCGGGGGCTTAGCTGCAGTCCCGTACTCGCCTAAGTATTTGAAAATCCTACCGAGTGAAGAGCAAACCTCCCACTCGGGGGCTTAGCTGCGGTCCAGTACTCGCCTAAGTATTTGAAAATCCTACCGAGTGGAGAGCAACCCTCCCACTCAGGGGCTTAGCTGCAGTCCAGTACTCGCCTAAGTATTTAAAAATCCTACCGAGTGGAGAGCAACTCTCCCACTCGGGGGCTTAGCTGCAGTCTAGTACTCGCCTAAGTATTTGAAAATCCAACCGAGTGGAGAGCAACCCTCCCACTCGGGGGCTTAGCTGCAGTCCAGTACTCGCCTAAGTATTTAAAAATCCTGCTAAGGGAAGAGCAAACCTCCCACTCGGAGGCTTAGCTGCAGTCCAGTACTCTCCTAAGTATTTGAAAATCCTACCGAGTGGAGAGCAACCCTCCCACTCGGGGGCTTAGCTGCAATCCAGTACTCGCCTAAGTATTTAAAAATCCTACCGAGTGAAGAGCAAACCTCCCACTCGGGGGCTTAGCTGCGGTCCAGTACTCGCCTAAGTATTTGAAAATCCTACCAAGTGGAGAGCAACCCTCCCACTCGGCGGCTTAGCTGCAGTCCAGTACTCGCCTAAGTATTTAAAAATCC
Source organism: Triticum aestivum (assembly GCF_018294505.1). Taxonomy (NCBI): domain Eukaryota; kingdom Viridiplantae; phylum Streptophyta; class Magnoliopsida; order Poales; family Poaceae; genus Triticum; species Triticum aestivum. The sequence continues at coordinate 578,761,697 of NC_057804.1, forward strand.
TACCGAGTGGAGAGCAAGTCTCCCACTCGGGGGCTTAGCTGCAGTCCAGTACTCGCCTAAGTATTTGAAAATCCTACCAAGTGGAGAGCAACCCTCCCACTCGGGGGCTTAGCTGCAGTCCAGTACTCGCCTAAGTATTTAAAAGTCCACCGAGTGAAGAGCAAACCTCCCACTCTGAGGCTTAGCTGCAGTCCAGTATTCGCCAAAGTATTTGAAAACCCTATCGAGTGGAGAGCAACCCTCCCACTCGGAGGCTTAGCTGCAGTCCAGTACTCGCCTAAGTATTTAAAAATCCTACCGAGTGGAGAGAAACCCTCCCACTCGGAGGCTTAGTTCCAATCCAAGTACTCGCCTAAGTATGAAATCCATTCCGATCCGCAAGGACGACGAGGTGCAGGTCGACTGCCGCCTTCACCTTCGGAGCTACGCCACAAATACAATGTGCGCTTCATTCCGATCCGCAAGGACGATGAGGTGCAGGTCGACTGCCGCCTTCTACTTCGGATCTATGCCACAAATACAATGTGCGCTCCATTCTGATCCACAAGGACGACGAGGTGCAGGTCGACTGCCGCCTTCACCTTCGGAGCTACGCCACAAATACAACGTGTGCTTCATTCCGAACTGCAAGGACGATGAGGTGCAGGTCGACTGCCACCTTCTCCTTCGAAGCTACACCACAAATACAATGTGCGCTCCATTCCGATCCGCAAGGACAACGAGGTGCAGGTCGACTGCTACCTTCTCCTTCGGAGCTACGCCACAAATACAACATGCGCTCTACAAGGACGACGAGGTGTAGGTCAACTGCTGCCTTCTCCTTAAGAGCTACGCCACAAATACAACGTGCGCTCCATCCCGATCCGCAAGGACGCAGGTCGACTGCAATTTGTGCTCCATCCCTACCTACAAGAGCAATGAAGTGCAGGTCGACTGGATTTTCCACCTCAGAGCTGCGTCTCAAGCACTAAAGTATTTTCCGAGTGAAGAACAAAGTTCGCTCGAAGGCAAATGCAAGCATATTCAACGATAAGCCAAGTTCAAATAACATCCTACGGATTCAGAAGTGCTCAGGCGTCAAGCCTGTAAAAGTTTATCGGTTACAAAACCACTCGGCATTCCGAGGCAAATTTAAGGTGAAGCATGGAAGTTTTTTTACTCCTCAGGTGGAGGACTGGAGGGCGCGACAAACTATTCCAAGTCAATTCCGTCAGCAATCCGATTGGCAGCAGCAATGAAGGTCTCCATGAAAGATTGGAACTCGTGCTTCTTGGTATTGGCAACTTTGATGGACGCCAGCTTTTCCTCTCGCGCATCCTTGCAGTGAACGCGGACCAGGGACAGGGCAACGTTAGCGTCGCACCTTGCAGAAGACTTCTTCCATTCTTGCACTCGACCTGGAACTTCATTCAGTCGAGTCATTAGAGACTCGAGGTCATTTTGAAGCGTCGCTCCTGGCCAGAGTGTCGTATCGATTTGCGACGCCGCAACCTTCAGTCGAGCAAGGTAGTCAACTACACCAGCAAGATGAGACTCCAGTCGGAGCACGTTCATAGCAGTTTCATCCTTCATAAGAGAGTTAATGGGGTCCAAGCTTGTCTCCACTCGACTGGTCTCCTCCTCGAAGTTTTGGCAGAATTCTGTAAACACAATTCAAAGATAAACCAGTAGTTCTACGATAAGTTGATGATAACAAGTCAGTCGGGTAGGAGAGATTACCCTCAAGCATGATGAATAACTTCTTGGCGCGCTCTCCCAGATAAGCCTCCAGATCGTTCCTCTTCCCCACTAGTTCACTAGCCTCGTCATTCAAAGCTATCTTATCATTCTTCAGACGGCTGACCTCCTTGTTGTCCGCGTCAAGAGCAGCTTTCAGATTGGCGTTCTCCTCTTCAAGTTTACCAACTGAAGCCAGTTTTTCTTCCGCAAGCTTCGTTTTGTCCAAAGCCGCCTTCTGCGCCTCGGCAAGGTCATGGTCCTTCTTCTTCAGAGCCTCCTTCATTTTATCTGCAAAATGACAATGAGATCAGAATTAGGAATGGGCAGAAAAGATAAAGATAGTCGTCAAGTTCTCACCAGCCATACCTTTTGCTTCGTCTTTCGCCTTCTGAAAGTTCTCCTGAACAAGCTTCAAGTCAAGGTCAAGCTGGATCTGTTTGTTTTCCAATTCAGTATAGCGAGCCACAAGCTCGCAAGATTTTTGCGAAGGGTCAGTCGACAGACATCAAAGATAGGTTGCTTCCGAGTGACTAAGAGAAAAATCGTAACATTTCTAAGACTACAGCCAAATCAAAATATTCAACAGTAGTCTCAGGGACTACACCCAGTGGGTGCACTCAGCGTGCCCCCACTGGTTCTACCGACTTGGTCCGATCAGTCGGCCGAAAGAGACAAAGAGGTTATGATCCTAAAACTATAGCACTATAGCTAACTGCCAACAGTCAGCCATGGCCTCATCATGATCTACCAAAAAAACACAGGTTCTTCAGACCTTAGTCAACTGCCAGCAGTCGACCATTGTCTCGGGGACCACACCCAGTGGGTGCACTCAGCGTGCCCCCACTGGTTCCAAGATTCCATTCGACATGGTCCGACCAGACCGAGTGAAGAAGTTAGAGTGAAGAAATTCAAAATACAAAGACTACAGTCGACTGCCAGCAGTCCACCATAGTCTCGGGGACTACACCCAGTGGGTGCACTCAGCATGCCCCCACCAATCCAAAAATTCAATCGACACACCCAGTGGGTGTACAGATACAAAGATCTTCAGAAAGAAAGTCTTCAGATAGCATATCCTAACAGAACAAGCGGTCACCAACTAACCTAGAAGTTGCTCTGAAGGGCTGAGCTAGCATCATAGGCCACTTGGCTGGCTTCCCGAATCTCCTTCACCTGCTCCATCATGATCCCCGCCTGGCGTATAGCCTCCTTAGCAGCACCCACTTGGTCCTCTGGGACGTGGTGTGTGGCGAAAAGGTAGGGCGGGTCAGCAGTCGACGACGAAGGCCGAACACTTGTCAGCGGCACAGCGAAGGACACGGAATTCTGTGTGATATTGCCACCCTCTTGAACTGGTGTCTCAGGCACTGATGCAATCTGAGTAGTCTTGCCAGCCGGCGCCTTTCTATTCCTCCTCAGCCTCAGTGGCGCCTCGGCGTCATCATCAGGGAGATCAATGACATGAGGAGGAGCTACAGGAAAAATCCAAAGTTAAAAACGAAAATCCAATCGACCAAAAGTGAAGCTACAGAAATCGTACCAAGGTTGGAGGTGACAGCGTCTTCCATTTCCTGGTCTTCGTTCCTGGCGGAGGTCTCAGAGGTAGCAGCACTGCAGATTTCAGAAACCAGCAGGTTATTCAATGAGTCGACCAAGAGTCTTTCCATGCTAAACGAGAAAACACAAGTTCTGCTGTTACCCGGAAATGGTGGGAATGGTCATTTCATCTTGGGCAAGGCCTTCGGCGGCTTTGATGACGCCGCCCGCGGATGCTTCAGCGCTTTTTCAGTCTGCGCCGGAGAAGCCGTCCGAGGGCGTTTTGATGATTGCCCAATAGGTGCAGCCGCTTTGTGATGACCCACAAGTATAGGGGATCTATCGTCGTCCTTTCGATAAGTAAGAGTGTCGAACCCAACGAGGAGCAGAAGGAAATGATAAGCGGTTTTTAGCAAGGTATTCTCTGCAAGTACTGAAATAAGTGGTAACAGATAGTTTTGTGATAGGATAAATTGTAACGAGCAACAAGTAACAAAAGTAAATAAAGTGCAGCAAGGTGGCCCAACCCTTTTTGTAGCAAAGGACAAGCCTGGACAAACTCTTATAATAGGAAAAGCGCTCCCGAGGACTCATGGGAATATCGTCAAGCTAGTTTTCATCACGCTCATATGATTTGCGTTCGGTACTTTGATAATTTGATATGTGGGTGGACCGGTGCTTGGGTACTGCCCTTACTTGGACAAGCATCCCACTTATGATTAACCTCTATTGCAAGCATCCGCAACTACAACAAAAGTATTAAGGTAAACCTAACCATAACATGAAACATATGGATCCAAATCAGCCCCTTACGAAGCAACACATAAACTAGGGTTTAAGCTTTTGTCACTCTAGCAACCCATCATCTACTTATTACTTCCCAATGCCTTTCTCTAGGCCCAAATAATGGTGAAGTGTTATGTAGTCGATGTTCACATAACACCACTAGAGATTAGACAACATACATCTTATCAAAATATCGAACGAATACCAAATTCACATGACTACTAATAGCAAGACTTCTCCCTTGTCCTCGGGAACAAACGTAACCACTCACAAAGCGTATTCATGTTCATAATCAGAGGGGTAATACTGTGCATAAAGGATCTGAACATATGATCTTCCACCAAATAAACCAACTAGCATCAACTACAAGGAGTAATCAACACTACTAGCAACCTACTAGCACCAATCCCGGACTTGGAGACAAGAATTGGATACAAGAGATGAACTAGGGTTTGGAGATGAGATGGTGCTGGTGAAGATGTTGACAGAGATTGCCCTCTCCCGATGAGAGGAGCGTTGGTGATGACGATGGTGATGATTTCCCCCTCCCGGAGGGAAGTGTCCCCGGCAGAACAGCTCTGCCGGAGCCCTAGATTGGTTCCGCCAAGGTTCCGCCTCGTGGCGGCGGAGTCTCGTCCCGAAAGGTTGCTTGCTATTTTTTCTCATCCAAAGACTTCATATGGGAGAAGATGGACATCAGAGAGCCACCAGGGGGCCCACGAGGTAGGGGGGCGCGCCCAGGGGGGGCGCCTCCCACCCTCATGAGCAGGGTGTGGGCCCCCTGGCCTTCATCTTTAGCGACGATTTTTCTTTATTTATTCTAAGATATTCCGTGGAGTTTCAGGACTTTTGGAGTTGCGCAGAATAGTCCTTCAATATTTGCTCCTTTTCCAGCCCAGAATTCCAGCTGCCGGCATTCTCCCTCTTTATGTAAACCTTGTAAAATAAGAGAGAATAGCCATAAGTATTGTGACATAACGTGAAATAACAGCCCATAGTGCAATAAATATTGACATAAAAGCATGATGCAAAATGGACGTATCAACTCCCCCAAGCTTAGACCTCGCTTGTCCTCAAGCAAAAAGCCGATAACAATAAATATGTCCTCATGTTTAGAGGTAGAGGCGTCGATAAAAATAAAATACGGACATGAAGGCATCATGATTGCTTCATAACAGCAACATATATAAACTTTTGTCATATGAGTACTTATGATCTAGTGATGATCTTTTCACAAAGCCAAAATATGAATCAGAAACTTTATTGGGCACCAACAATTATAATCTCAGTCATTGAAGCAATTGCAATTTATCATAACATCGGAAAGAGTCTATGTCAGAGCTTAAAAGCAAGTCCACATACTCAACTATCACTTAGTCCTTCATAATTGCTAGCACTCACGCGATACTTTGTGGTTACGGAGTTTTAATCGGACATAGAGAAAGATAGGGGCTTATAGTTTTTGCCCCACAACCTTTATCTCAAGGGTAATGTCAACAATAATAATTCACGCTCCCCCACATCCAATTAGATATATATATCATGTTCTTTCCAACATGCTGAGCTTGCCAAAGGATAAAATGAAAAAGGAAGGTGAAGATCACCGTGACTCTTGCATAAAGTAGAGGATAATAATAAAAGATAGGCCCTTTGCAGAGGGAAGCAGAGGTTGTCATGTGTGTTTAGGGTTGATGCACAAAATCTTAATGCAAAAGAATGTCACTTTATATTGCCCCTTGCATGTGAACCTTTATTATGCAGTCCGTCGCTTTTATTGCGTCCACAACAAGTTTGTACAAAGCTTATTTCTCTGCACTAATAAGTCATTCATATTTAGATAGCAATTTTTTATTGCTTGCACCGATGACAACTTACTTGAAGGATATTACTCAATCCATAGGTAGATATGGTGGACTCTCATGGCAAAACTGGTTTAAGGGTATTTGGAAGCACAAGTAGTATTTCTACTTAGTGCTGAGAATTGGCTAGCATGAGGGGGAAAGGCAAGCTCAACACGGTAGAGGAACCATGACAACATACTTTATATCAAATGTAAGAAAACATAACTCATTATGTTGTCTTCCTTGTCCAACATCAACTCTTTAGCATGTCATATTTTAATGAGTGCTCCCAATCATAAAAGATGTCAATGATAATATATCTATATGTGATACCTCTCTTTCCTTATTACTTCCTATTAATTGCAACGATGACCAAAGCTATATTTGCCAACTCCCAACAACTTTAGATCATCATACTCTTTCTATGTGAAGTAATTACTTTCAATAAGATCAATATGAACTCTTGACTCTTTTTATTCTTTTTCTTCTAATCACCCAAGATCATGGCAAATACTCAAGCCCTTGATTCAACACTAATCTTTATTATATAGCTCGCGGACTCGATTACAAATAAGGAACATAAAGCAAAATTCGAAACTAGATCATGCCATGACTTTATTCTACTAAATCAGGATACTACTAATAAGATCAAACTAAGAAAACGGTAAAGATAGGAGTTGTGATGGTGATACGATACCAGGGCACCTCCCCCAAGCTTGGCAGTTGCCAAGGGGGGTGCCCATACCCATGTGATTATGTCCTCAGAGGTGATGGAGGTGGTGATGATGATGGTGGATAATCGCACATCGAGCGTAAAAGTTCCTCCAACTTGCGGATAATGTTCTTGAGCCCGGCAATATGGTCCTTCAACAAAATATTCTCCTGTGTAAGATACTTGTTCTGTATATGTGGGCTAACTCAATCATCTGGAAAGCTTCAATCTCTATTAGAGTGAAAAGGTTAGGTAAAGGTTGAGGGATGTCTTTTTCTTTCACCACCGGAGCTTGAACCTCCATAGCCTTCTTGATCCTTTCATCCTTGTTGATCTCTTCTGTTTCCTCTCTTTTCAACCCTATCTTTAATAGCCAAGCATCCTTGTCTTCATTGTTGGAGAAGAGAGAAGTCATGGTGCTCTAGATCTGCGACAGAAATAGCTCGAAACGAAAACAGAGGATAATTGCGTGATACGAGAGTCAAAACCTCCGGGAGTATATATAATGAATTTTTACCGACCAAAATACGTATCGTGCAAGGAAATGGAGTCTGGAGGGCACACGAGGTGCTCACGAGGTAGGGGGGCACGCCCAGGGGGGTAGGGCGCGCCCTCCACCCTCGTGGAGGCCTCGTGTCCTCCCCGGACTGCTACTTATTTTTCTATTTTTCTAAATATTCCAAAACGGAGAAATATTGCCTTAAAATTGTTTTGGAGTCAGTTTACTTACCGTACCACATACCTATCCCTTTTCGGAGTCTGGAACGTTCTGGAAAGTGTCCTTTATGTATTCCTCCGGGGTTACGGTTTCAATAATATTAGTTTCAACATTTATAGGATTACCTGAGATATAGTGTTTGATCCTTTGACCGTTTACCACCTTCGGATTTGTGCCTGCGAAGTTGTTGATTTTTATGGCACCAGAACGATAGACCTCCTCGATAACATAAGGACCTTCCCATTTGGAGAGAAGTTTTCTTGCAAAAAATCTTAAACGAGAGTTGTATAGCAATACATAATTGCCTACATTAAACTCACGTTTTTGTATCCTTTTGTCATGCCACCTTTTGACTTTTTCCTTAAACAACTTGGCATTTTCATAAGCTTGGGTTATCCATTCATCAAGTGAGCTAATATCAAATAACCTCTTCTCACCGGCGAGTTTGAAATCATAGTTGAGCTCCTTAATAGCCCAATATGCCTTATGTTCTAGTTCGAGAGGTAAATGACATGTCTTTCCGTAAACCATTTTATACGGAGACATACCCATAGGATTTTTATATGCAGTTCTATAGGCCCATAATGCATCATCAAGTTTTTTGGACCAATTCTTCCTAGACCTATTGACAGTCTTTTGCAAAATTAATTTGAGCTCTCTATTGCTCAATTCTACCTGACCACTAGACTGCGGGTGATATGGAGATGCAATCCTATGATTAACGTCGTATCTAGCAAGCATCTTACGGAAAGCACCATGAATAAAATGTGAAACACCATCGGTCATTAAGTATCTAGGGACTCCAAACCTCGGAAAAATAACTTCCTTAAGCATTTTAATAGAAGTGTTATGATCAGCACTACTAGTTGGAATAGCTTCTACCCACTTAGTAACGTAATCAACAGCAACTAGAATATGAGTGTAACCATTAGAGGCAGGAAAAGGTCCCATGTAATCAAAGCCCCAAACATCAAATGGCTCAATAACAAGTGAATAATTCATAGGCATTTCTTGACGTCTACTAATATTGCCAATTCTTTGACATTCATCGCAAGATAAAACAAACTTACGGGCATCCTTGAAGAGAGTAGGCCAATAAAAACCGGATTGCAATACCTTATGTGCAGTTCTATCCCCAGCGTGGTGCCCTCCATAAGCTTCGGAGTGACACTTGCGTAGGATTTGTTCCGGTTCATGCTCAGGTACACAACGTCTAATAAAACCGTCTACTCCTTCTTTATAAAGATGTGTGTCATCCCAAAAGTAATGTCGCAAGTCATAGAAAAACTTTTTCTTTTGTTGGTATGTGAAGCTAGGCGGTATAAATTTAGCAAAGATATAATTAGCATAATCAGCATACCACGGAGTGCTACGAGAAGTACTTATGACATTTAATTGCTCATCAGGAAAACTATCATCAATAGGTAGTGGGTCATCAAGAACATTCTCTAGCATAGACAAGTTATCTGCAACGGGGTTCTCATCTCCCTTTCTATCAACAATATGTAAATCAAATTCTTGAAGCAAGAGAACCCATCTAATGAGTCTAGGTTTTGCATCTTTCTTTTCCATAAGATATTTAATAGCAGCATGATCTGTATGGATAGTTACTCTAGAATCAACAATATAGGGTCTGAATTTATCACAAGCAAATACAAGCGCTAAAAGTTCCTTTTCGGTAGTAGCATAATTTCTTTGAGCATTGTCTATAGTCTTACTAGCATAATGGATAACATTCAATTTCTTATCAACTCTTCGCCCTAGAACAGCACCTACAGCATAATCGCTAGCATCACACATAATTTCAAAGGGTAAATTCCAATCAGGTGGCTGAACAACAGGTGCAGAGACTAATGCTTTCTTAAGTATTTCAAATGCTTCTACACAATCATCATCAAAGACAAATGGTACATCTTTTGTAATAAATTAGTCAGAGGCCGAGAGATTTTTGAGAAGTCCTTGATGAACCTCCTATAAAATCCGGCGTGACCAAGGAAACTTCTTATACCTTTGATGTCCTTGGGACATGGCATCTTTTCAATAGCATCAACCTTGGCTTTATCAACTTCAATACCTCTTTCAGAAACTTTGTGCCCCAAGACAATACCTTCATTAACCATAAAGTGGCACTTTTCCCAATTCAAGACAAGATTAGTTTCTTCACATCTCTGCAAAACTCGAGCGAGATTGCTCAAGCAATCATCAAAAGAGGAACCATAGACGGAAAAGTCATCCATGAAAACCTCACAAATTTTCTCACAAAAGTCAGAGAATATAGCCATCATGCATCTTTGAAAGGTAGCAGGTGCATTACATAAACCAAAAGGCATACGTCTATAAGCAAAAGTACCAAAAGGGCATGTAAAAGTAGTCTTTGATTGATCTTTAGCCGACACAGGTATTTGAGAAAAACCAGAATAACCATCTAGAAAGCAATAATGTGTATGTTTGCATAGTCTTTCTAACATTTGATCAATAAAAGGTAAGGGGTAATGATCTTTCTTAGTAGCCTTATTTAATTTGCGGAAATCAATTACCATCCTATAACCCGTGATAATTCTTTGCGGAATCAATTCATCTTTATCATTAGGGACAACAGTAATACCTCCCTTCTTAGGGACACAATGGACATGACTTACCCACTGACTATCAGCAACAGGATAAATTATACCTTCCTCCAAAAGCTTGAGTATTTATTTTCTTACCACTTCTTTCATTTTAGGATTCAAACGTCGTTGAGGATCACAAACTGGTTTGGATCAGCTTCCAAGTTTATTTTATGTTGACACAGAGTGGGACTGATGCCCTTAAGATCATCCATGAGTATATCCAATAGCAGCACGATGTTTCTTCAAAGTCTTCAATAATCTTTCTTCTTCATGCTCTGAAAGGTTAGCGCTAATAATAACAGGATATATTTTCTTTTCATCAAGATAAGCATATTTAAGATTTTCAGGCAACGGTTTAAGCTCAAACACGGGATCACCCTTGGGTGGATGGGGATCCCCTAGGATTTCAATAGGCAAATTGTGTTGCAGAATAGGTTCCAGTTTAAAGAATACTTCATCTATTTCCCTTCTTTCATTCATGAACATATCATTTTCATGGTCTAACAAATAGTGTTCTAGAGGATCACTAGAAGGTACAACAATAGAAGCAAGACCAATAATTTCATCCTTACTAGGAAACTCTTCCTTGCGATGTTGTTTACTAAATTTAGAGAAATTAAACTCATGGACCATATCATCCAAGCCAACAGTAACAACATTCTTTTTGCAGTCTATCTTAGCATCTACAGTACGCAAGAAGGGTCTACCAAATATAATGGGACAAAAGCTATCTTGTGGAGAACCAAGAACAAGAAAATCAGCGGGATATTTGGTTTTCCCACACAAGACTTCAACATCTCTAACAATTCCCATTGGAGCTATGGTATCTCTATTGGCAAGTTTAATTGTAACATCAATATCTTCTAACTCAGAAGGTGCAATCTCATGCATAATTTCTTTGTATAAGTCAAAGGGTATAACACTAGCACTAGCACCCATATCACATAAGCCATGATAACAATGATCTCCTATTTTAACAGAAATAACAGGCACGCCTACCACAGGTCTATGTTTATCTCTATCACAAGGTTTAGCAATTCTAGCAGTTTCACCAGTGAATTGAATAACATGCCCATCAATATTATCAGACAAGAGATCTTTAACAATAGCAACATTGGGTTCTACTTTGACTTGCTCAGGAGGTGTACAAGTCCTGATATTGCTTTTACGAACAACAATTGAAGCTTTAGCATGATCCTTCATTCTAACAGGGAAATTGGGTTTCTCAACATAAGAAGTAGGAACAATAGGATCATTGTAAGTGACAATCTTTTCTTCAACTTTAATAGGTGCAGCTACTTTTACTTCTATGGGAGGATGATATTTAAACCACTTCTCCTTGGGGAGATCAACATAAGTAGCAAAAGATTCACAGAAAAAAGCTACTATCTCAGTGTCAAGTCCATATTTAGTGCTAAACTTACGGAAAATATCGGTATCCATAAAAGATTTAACACAATCAAACTTAGGTGTCATACCTGACTCCTTACCTTCGTCGAGGTACCAATCTTCAGAGTTGCGTTTAATTCTATCCAATAAATTCCATCCAAATTCAATAGACTTCATCATAAAAGAGCCAGCACAAGAAGTATCGAGCATGGTGCGATTATTAGCAGAAAGCCGAGCATAAAAATTCTGGAGAATTGTCAATTTTGAGAGCTCATGATTGGGGCATGAATATAACATTGATTTAAGCCTCCCCCAAGCTTGAGCGATGCTTTCTCCTTCGCGAGGCCAAAAATTATATATATAATTGCGATCACGATGAACAAGATGCATAGGGTAATACTTTTGATGAAATTCCAGTTTCAATCTTTTATAGTTCCATGATCTCGTATCATCACATAGCCTGTACCATGTCAATGCGTCTCCCTCCAAAGATAAAGGGAAAGCCTTCCTCTTAACGGCATCGTCGGGTATACCTGCAAGCTTAAATAGTCCACAAATATCATCCACAAAGCGTAGATGTTCGTCAGGATGCTTTGTTCCATCTCCTGCGAAAGTGTTAGCTAGCAGTTTTTCCATCATACCCGAAGGAATCTGAAAAGCAATTTCATTTTCAATAGATTCAGTAGGTTCAGTAGGTTGAGGAGCAACTCTTGGCTCAACTGGACGGGGTGAAGATACCCCGAACAAGCCCCTCAAACAATTACTTTCCATGGTAACAAGTGACAGAAAATTTCAGCACACTAAATAAATTTTTCCTTACCAAATTCCACCTACCAAAGGCGCTTCACTCCCCGGCAACGGCGCCAGAAAAGAGTCTTGATGACCCACAAGTATAGGGGATCTATCGTAGTCCTTTCGATAAGTAAGAGTGTCGAACCCAACGAGGAGCAGAAGGAAATGATAAGCGGTTTTCAGCAAGGTATTCTCTGCAAGTACTGAAATAAGTGGTAACAGATAGTTTTGTGATAGGATAAATTGTAACAAGCAACAAGTAACAAAAGTAAATAAAGTGCAGCAAGGTGGCCCAATCCTTTTTGTAGCAAAGGACAAGCCTGGACAAACTCTTATAATAGGAAAAGCGCTCCCGAGGACACATGGGAATATCGTCAAGCTAGTTTTCATCACGCTCATATGATTCGCGTTCGGTACTTTGATAATTTGATATGTGGGTGGACCGGTGCTTGGGTACTGACCTTACTTGGACAAGCATCCCACTTATGATTAACCTCTATTGCAAGCATCCGCAACTACAACAAAAGTATTAAGGTAAACCTAACCATAGCATGAAACATATGGATCCAAATCAGCCCCTTACGAAGCAACGCATAAACTAGGGTTTAAGCTTCTGTCACTCTAGCAACCCATCATCTACTTATTACTTCCCAATGCCTTCCTCTAGGCCCAAATAATGGTGAAGTGTTATGTAGTCGACGTTCACATAACACCACTAGAGGTTAGACAACATACATCTTATCAAAATATCGAACGAATACCAAATTCACATGACTACTAATAGCAAGACTTCTCCCTTGTCCTCAGGAACAAACGTAACTACTCACAAAGCATATTCATGTTCATAATCAGAGGGGTAATATTGTGCATAAAGGATCTGAACATATGATCTTCCACCAAATAAACCAACTAGCATCAACTACAAGGAGTAATCAACACTACTAGCAACCTACTAGCACCAATCCCGGACTTGGAGACAAGAATTGGATACAAGAGATGAACTAGGGTTTGGAGATGAGATGGTGCTGGTGAAGATGTTGATGGAGATTGCCCTCTCCCGATGAGAGGAGCGTTGGTGATGACGATGGTGATGATTTCCCCCTCCCGGAGGGAAGTGTCCCCGGCAGAACAGCTCTGCCGGAGCCCTAGATTGGTTCTGCCAAGGTTCCGCCTCGTGGCGGCGGAGTCTCGTCCCGAAAGGTTGCTTGCTATTTTTTTCTCATCGAAAGACTTCATATGGGAGAAGATGGGACGTCGGAGAGCCACCAGGGGGCCCACGAGGTAGGGGGGCGCCCAGGGGGGCGCCCCCCACCCTCGTGAGCAGGGTGTGGGCCCCCTGGCCTTCATCTTTGGCGACGATTTTTCTTTATTTATTCTAAGATATTCCGTGGAGTTTCAGGACTTTTGGAGTTGCGCAGAATAGTCCTTCAATATTTGCTCCTTTTCCAGCCCAGAATTTCAGCTGTCGGCATTCTCCCTCTTCATGTAAACCTTGTAAAATAAGAGAGAATAGCCATAAGTATTGTGACATAACGTGAAATAACAGCCCATAATGCAATAAATATTGACATAAAAGCATGATGCAAAATGGACGTATCACTTTGCCACCCTCGCTCGCGGGGTCGTGGGTAAGCTTGGATCGCCTTTCCGTGCGAGGAGGATCGACTTCCTCCTCCTCCTCTCCACCGGAGCCGTCGTCATCCTCTTCCCCCTCACCATCAGATTGCCACTCCTCCTCACTTTCACCTCCGCTCGCCTCCTCCTCCTCGGTCTGTTCTTGCGCCCCGTTGGGCATCGAGTACGTCTCATTAATGGTCTAGAAGACAACAAACAAGACAAAAGTCAGTCGATTGATTTTAAGCAAACAAAATGAAGAAAGCAAGGCCACAGTCAGAGATGCAGAATTGGACCTGATCTACTTCATACGATTGGTCGAGTGGAGGAATCCTCCTGGCTCCTCGGGGGTTGTCTTTGTTCCCTGTGATACTTGACAACCACCCCTTCAACGTAGCCTCGTCGACCTCCTTCGGCTGAATCCGAGTGGTGTCATCGAGGCCCGAATACATCCACATCGGATGGTCACGAGCTTGGAGCGGTTGGATACGTCTCTGGAGGAAGACATCTAGCAAATCCGTATCAGTCACCCCGTCGCAGACAAGCTGAACCACTCGACCAACCAACACTTTGACTTGTGCCTTCTCTTCCGGTGTCACCTTCAGAGAAGAAGGTTTTTCTGCTCGGATTCAGGGAGAAAGGGGGAAGACCCGTCGCCTGTCCTGGAGTCGGCTGGTCTTTGCAGTAGAACCAGGTCGACTGCCACCCACGGACTGAGTCAGGAAGAGTCATAGCTGGAAAACAACTTTTGCTTCTCATCTGGATCCCAAGACCCCCGCACATCTGAATCACTTGCGTCTTATCGTCACTCGACTTCGCTTCCTTAACCGACTGAGAACGACAAGTGAAAATGTTCTTGAAGAGGCCCCAATGAGGACGGCAACCCAAGAAATTCTCGCACAAAGACACGAAGGCAGCAAGGTGCACGATGGAATTCTGAGTGAAGTGATGGAGTTGCGCTCCGAAAAAGTTCAAGAAACTCTGGAAAAAAGGATGAGGGGGCAGGGAGAATCCACGGTCGATGTGAGTGGCGATAAGGACACACTCACCCTCGAGAGGCTGCGGCTCGATCTCGTTCCCCGGGAGGCACGCAGATTCGTGAGGAATGAATCCCCCCTCGACCAGGTCATCAAGGTCTTCCTGACAAATCGCCGAGGGCATCCAGTCACCCTGGATCCAGCCCCGTGGCAAGGCAGACCTCGAGGAAGATCCACCCCGACCGGACTTCTTCGTCTTCGCCTGCACCGTCGCCTTCTTCGCGCGCTCCAGGGCCGCCGTCTTCTCCTTCGCCATCGCTGCAGACGAAGACCGAACAGACCGACAGCACCGGGATGAGAGCAGAGGTGGCGGAGGAATTCGAGAAGAAAGAGGAAAAATGAAGGTGCACTATTCAAAAGCCCTGGGCCAGCGGCTTATATGGAGTTGCTTCCGACTGACTGACCTGTAGGCCCAGACGATCCTGTCAAATCTCGCAACAGTCGCGCGCGCGATACGTTGCGGAAAAGGTGGAACGGAGATCGAGGCATCTCCGCTCTATCCTGTCTGATTACTGCGGCCTCCTCCGCCCCGCGCGCTTCCCAAAATTTGAATCCCGCAAAATCCGCGAGCAGCAGAACAACTTGTCAGACGAAGGATCTCCTCCACACCGTCACTCGGAGTTTTTCAAGTAAATAAATTCACTCGACTGAAACCAAGAATGGATCAAGGCGACCGAAAAAGAAGTTGGTGTCGTTATTTAGGTTCATGGATCCAGAACAAGATATACTCATATCACGAAAAATGGGTCGGAAGAGTTCTCAACTCCTTCCTCACTCAAACCTCGATCCATTTGGGGGCTAATGATGAAGCTATGTACCTAGGGTAGGGTCATGGACCTGTCCAAACTACCCTCCCCAAGGACATCTCTAGAAGAAACCACCTGTCAATCGACTCAGAAGTGTTCCACTCGACGGACTCGAAGACACTCGACCATGAAGCCAACCACTCGACAGCCAGGAGATCTAAAGTCACTCTGCACGCAAACGGTCGGTCATTGAGTAGCTTTTATGGTCATCATAGCACTTTATTTGTGGTGTTACCAGTAGCGCCCGGTCTTAATGTACCTTAAACCCTACATAACTGAGGGCTGGAGGGGTCTGGCGAACTCTATATAAGCCACCCCCTCCTTAGTGTAAAGGGTTCGCACCCCTGTAACTCATATACACATAATCCAGTCGACCGCCTCCGGGCTCCGAGACGTACGGCTATTACTTCCTCCGAGAAGGGCCTGAACTCGTAAACCTCCTGCGTATACAACTACTCCATAGCTAGGATCTTGCCTCTCCATACCTACCCCCCTACACTACTGTCAGACTTAGAACCACAACAAGTACCACACCACTTTTCGAGGAGCTTTCTTTCTCTTCTTGTATCGAGTGACGCCGCACACCGGACATATGGTAGACTCCGCGTGCTCGTCCCGATAAATGATGCTATTGTTCATGCACACATGGTATTTCACGTGCGGTAAATCCAGAGGACACACGATTTTCTTCGCCTCCTCGAAACTGGTTGGGCACTTGTTCCCCTTGAGAAGACGTTCGTGCCAGAATGTCATGTTCTCGTCAAAGCATGCGTAGGTCATTTTGTGTTTTACCTTCATCTCCAGAGCCATGAGCGTTACTTTCAGGCGGGTATCCTCGGGCTTGCATCCTTCATACAATGGAGTAATCGTGTCTATCTCCAGTTGATCCATCTTGGCTTTCTCTCGGGCGGCAGCTCTTATGTTATCCGTCTGCTTGAGAAGCAGCTCTTGAATATGAGGGTCCTGCACCCAGCCCATCGATGGTCCATCGTCGTCTGCTCCGCCGGCATCTTCATCTTCATGATCATGCCCTTCGTCTGCTCCGGCATCCTCCTCATCATCATGTCTGGCATCTTCTACATGATGACTGTGTACAGCATCACCGTCGTGATAATGTCCTGGAGATTCTTCGTCTTCTCGCCCGCCCGAGCCACGGTGGTTGTCTTGCTGCCCTTCCTCATTTCTTGCCCGGCCGCCATAGACGACTTCATAGTCATCTTCATCCCCTTGTCACCGATAGCCATCCATGAAACCACGCAAGAGCAGGTGGTCCCTCACCTGCCCAGAATCCGGGTCCGCAATAAGGCTCTTCAGCTTGCATCTTCGACACGGACATCTTATCTCCATCTCATTCTTTTGAAGCATCTCGGCCTTCGCGGAGCTCAAAAACCTATTCACGATGCCTTCGGTCATCGTGCGGACCATGGTCGCCTGCGGGGTAGAGCAAAATGATATTTTAGAACCAAGAAAAATTTTGGCATGACTTTCCCTAAAAATAGGACCAAAAAGAATGCATAGTGCCAAAATTCTTGCCGAAACGGAAATGAATCAACATTCCGGCAAAATATTGGCAACTATCGCATTTCAAATACCGGTACCTGCAAACACAAACATATATCCAACACCACAAACATATGCAACACCACGAACATACATAGATCTAGCTAGGCCACAAAAAGTGCATGTGCATGTTGTTGGAGAGGGAGAACAACATAAAGATATCTTCCCCCCTTACTTACCTATCAAAAAAAGGTAATTTAACCACTTAATTTGGATGAATCTATGGTGCAAATGAGGTGAGGAGGAGGAGGCAGCCGAGACAAGCTTGGAGAAGGAGGTGGAGAGAATGAAGTGGGGAAAGTGAGTGGGTAGGTGGGCTGTCCAAAATATCTTGTTGGTCCCAGGTTACTAATGGCGCACCACCTGCTGCTTGTGCGTCATTAGAAGTTTTGCAAAAAAATAATAATAAAAGTATATATTCTAATGGCGCACCGTGGCATAGTGCGCCATTGCTAGTTTAAACTAGTAATGGCGCACTATGCTACGGTGCGCCATTAGTAGTTTTTACAAAAAAAAAAACAGTAGTGGCGCACTGTGTGGCCGGTGCGCCATTACTAGTAATGACGCACCGTGCCATGATGCGCCATTAGTATGTTTGAAAAAATAAAAAAAATTGTTACTAGTGGCGCACCATGTGTCTGGTGCGTCATTAGTGTGCAGGTGCGCCATTAGTGTCCATCTCATGTATAGCCTTTTTCTTAGTAGTGTTAACACTGGGAAACAAAAAAATGTCCTCCGATTGATAGAGGTTGAGGCGACAACAACATAACAGAGAGCAAGGGCACCTTACTCGGGCCTACTGTTTATTTTATGGGAGGAGGTTGCATGGGACTGCTCAATTACTTATGAACTACGGCACACGTGTGCTCTAGAGCCAAACAAATTGGCATGGTGATCCACCACCAAACAGTCGGTTGAACCGTGGTGATCCACTGATCCATGGCCACTATGCATAACAGAGTTTCATCAGAGCTTTCCTTTTGACAAGCAACAGAGAGTTCAGAGCTCTCTCGCTGCTTCGACGCTTTCCTAATAAATGCTGAGGCATCGGAGCGAGGTGGTATACAAGTTTTTGACGGTTCGTGTGTACTTCACGCTAGCTTGCAATGCCGTTTCAAGAAAAGAACGCCGAGCTGAAGCTAGCATCGTCCGCTGTTGTACCGCGACATGTGCATTTAAATTTCCGTTTTCCTGGCCTGGGCCGTAGCTATCCTAGCCCTAGTCTCACGCAACCAAGATCAGCGACGTGACTTGCAAGTTTCAGGGGTCTCGAAAGATACATTTTTCGTTTATTATGTCGTCGGTACAGAAAACTGAAGTACAAAAGGTGTGTCGTCGGGGCACGTACAGAAATCCCTACAAAAACTGCAAGTACGAAAGGTATGCCAAGTGCCAGTACAATTGACATGCTCAATCGTACGTACAGGGTTTCAGAAGCACATCAAACAAGATAATGTCATTCTGAACGACTTAGCCAAGAAGAAACACGCAACGCAAGTAGAGATGAATTTACTGCCTTCCCGGAAAACAAGAGAGAAGTTTACTCTCTGTCGGAAGAACACGGACAGCGGAACAGGAGGTAGATCGACGTACAAAGTTTTCCCAGAGAGGGACCCATCTCTCCCGCCACCTTTCTACTCTCCATTCGGGGGCACGGCAAAAAAGCGGCAACGAAAAGGTCGAGGAGCGCCATGGACAAACTCAGGCCGCGGTAGCTCGTCTTCTTGGCGTACGCGATCCTCCGTTGACAATTGATATTGTTTCGTGGCTGCCGTCCGGCCATGTCGCGCAATGTGCGTCGCGGCATCGGCCGGTTGCGTACGTCCACCTCGTGACGTGATCGGGTTGGTTGGTAGATGAAAACAATACTACCATAACCCCACAGTCTTTGAAGAAGTTCAACCCCTCTCAACGAATTCGTCAGAAAGCAAAGCGTCTCTCCTTTCCCCTGCCGGGGCATTTCAATTCTGTCTTTCCGGGAGCATTGGTAAAGGCAGAGATAACTTTGCCGCGGTTTCTTCAATGGAAATCGACGAGGAGGCTCGTTAAAGGCAGAAATTCCTCGCACCGGCGGGCAAACGAGAGGCCGAGAGCCGTCGCCTTGCCTGTTGGTATGGATGAATGAACCGTCAAAAAGGCGGTGTAAACGTGATCGGCTCAGCCTTCGTCGGCAAAAGAAATCAAATCTAAAGAAAGGAATGGTCAATCTAACAGTGTGCTGCTGGCACTATTTCCTTGGAGCTTCGTGAGTCAAGAGCTCGGTCGACATCTCTGTCGTTTGGTTTCTGTCATTTTACTACTGTAGTAGTAGTATACAACATCCTACGATGTCTGAACCAAATCCGCTGTCAAATCTGATAAGTAAGGTTTTCTGAGGCGGCAAGAAACTTACCTGGGCACGTGGAATGGTTGGTTGCATGATCCGACAGACGAACGGCGCCAAATGAGAAAAGGCAAGTTGTACACGATCTGTGTCACGCGAGATAAATACACAAATACAGTTCATATGGCTGAACTCAACCAGGTTAAACAATCTTGACAACGCACACGTCAAGTTTGTTTCTATGTCCAAGTGCAGAGATTCAGCTCTTCTTCTGACGCAGCTACAAGTACTCCTGGAAGCATCAGCCACACAAATCAGGGTCAGAGTGAGCTACCATGTATTTCAAAACCTTATAGACGAAAAAGGGTTTCCCCCCGCTTTCAAACTGCTCTCTAGGCGTAATGTGATTGGTTCATATGAGGTGTTCCATTCTCCACCTGCTCCCTGACATGGACGCCTTGTACACTACTAATCAGGTCGCCTGATGGAGATGGGAGGCGAACATAGTGATTAAGACAAGTGGCTTTGTCTGAACCGTAAATATTTTTTTTGCGGGTCGAACCGTAATTTTTTGATAGGGAAACTTGTAAAGATCGTAGTATGAATATGGGATTCTACGAGGAATTGTAGAGACAGCGTGCTTCATTCCGTTGACACGCCAGGCTAGCCCCAGAGAGCCATTTCAACAGATGATACGAGGAAACACACGCCTTGTTGATTGTTGACCAAAGACATGCATGAAATCGATCGGCATGTTTTGATGAGGTTTTCAAATTAAACCAGGTGATCTGTGTTGACGTTTAATGTGTTGTCTAGCCTCTTTCATCAGATCGATCTTTTGGTTGCATTGTCTAGAGCATGCACTTCTACATGGTATCAGAGCCAAGATGTCTTGAGTTCAAGACCCGGCCGGCGCAATTAAATTGCAGCCCACTCCCGGTCCATGTTTAGGGCTGAGGGAGCCACACAAGAGGGTGAGTGTTGACGTTTAATGTGTTGCCTAACCTCTTCCATCAGATCGGTCTTTTGGTTGCATTGGCTAGAGCATGCACTTCTACATGGTATCGGAGCCAAGAGGTCTTGAGTTCAAGACCCGGTTGGCGCAATTAAATTGCAGCCCACTTTCGGTTCACGTTTAGGCCTGAGGGAGCCACACGTGAGGGGGAGTGTTGACATATAATGTGCTGCCTAGTCTCTTTCATTAGATCGGCCTTTTGGTTGCATTGGGTAGAGCATGCACTTCTACATGGTATCGGAGCCAAGAGGTCTTGAGTTCAAGACCCGGCTGGCTGCAATTAAATTGCAGCCCACTTTTGGTCCACGTTTAGGCCAGAGAGAGCCACACGTGAGAGGGAGTGTTGACGTATAATGTGTTGCCTAGCCTCTTCCATTAGATCGGTCTTTTGGTTACATTGGCTAGAGCATGCACTTCTACAATCTGAATTCTATAAGATCAGCATTGCTTTCAGGTTTGAATCATGCAACGAAAAATGGACCTAGAACGGCACCTTTCTTTACCTCGGCAAAAAAAAAGGAAAAAGATGCCATGATCTGGAAGGAGATGAATCGTGAATGAATATGATTCGGTACAGACCTGAAGCTAGGGAAATATTAAGTTTTGTCGACGAAAAGTAAAGACTATTTTCGTCGGCATATTCGCGGTACGCGTCAAATTGCCAATCAACCCGGTCAAGTCTGAAGATGAAGCCACTCTGAAGTATTTGCTGTGGTTGGAAGAACCATCCTCTGAGTGAACGGGTGAACTTCCCGGCATAGGTCACAGCCACCCTTTCCCATGTCCGTCTTGATCGAGACGTCCTCGTCGCTTCCTCTACGATCAAACTCCGTCCGCTCCTTCCTGTTTTGGGACGTAGATAAATTTTGTCTGCGACATGATGCTCTAGAAGCCAAGCAGCAGCGTCAATTCCCTGACGCCCTCGGTTGTTCTCATCTGAAGAATCTAGGGCGCGAAGAATCGATAGCAACGTCGTTGAAGTCGCGGCTAGCAGGCAGCGACTATTGTCGTGGCAGCGAGTAGATCATGACTATTTGGAGGGTATGTATCTAATTTCAGTCAGAGTGGATTAGGATAAGTCACCAGAATGGATGAATCCAAGCCCTGGAGTTAGCACATCATGGAGATGCCGAAATATTTTGATCAGGACGTCCTTGACTCGCTGTCTCTTCCAGCTTCCATGCACAGTAAAATCACTGCTCGGAAATCAGAATCTGTCCATTTTGTCCCTCCACATCAGAAACCAGGCTGATGGCGATGGACAAGTACTTGAGTACCTAGAGCTAGGGTTAGGTGAAACAAGAGATGAATGGAGGAAAAACTGCAGCAGCGCAGTCCATATGCATGGAACCAGTTAGTAGAGTTGGCACTGCAGTCTGCAGGCCAAGTGGAAGTGGCGAACCAGCTGCATTTTTCATGTCTACTCCTACTACTCAGTACTCACCAAACCCTAGTTGAGGCGCGTAGACTGGCTGCCGTGCTGCTCTCTCAATCAAATTCGTCCAAGTAATAAGTGTACAGATCAATGGAGTAGTGCCGGCATCTTTTTTCTGGACGACATTAATCAGAATTCAGACATATACAAAAGGGAAAAGAACGCACGTCAGTGTGACTGACTGACTGGCCAACTTGCAATTAACTGCGGAAGATGATGATGTCGTTTTCTACTTCCCCATCGATAGTTCCCGAGGAAACACAAGCTATTCAAAAGTCTCTAGGGGCAGGAACGCATGAAGCCTGCCAAATCGTGAGCCAGATCATCAACAAACCTTGGGTGGAACTGCACAACCTCTTTCAGAGAAAGTATCCAATGGAAACTATAAAAAAACTTTGTATCCCTGCAAAAAAAAAAAACTTTGTAAAACTAGAAATTTAAGAGATCTTAAATGCTAATTATAATAATTTAAGGACGCGACTAACCACCAGCCGACTGGTGGTTAGCGACAGGTCCGCACGATTGGGAACCTGCGTCCCTCCCCGCGCGTGATCCAATTCGGCAGCTCCACCCACGACCCAGACTTCTCTCGCTAGGCCCACCTCCCCCCTACTGCGTCCTTCCCCGCGCAACGCATCGAGGCCCAATTTGGCCCACCTCCCCCCTCCTGCGCGTGACTTACCACCCAAAACCTAGTTTCTTACCTCCATCGCAAGAAACAGCCACCTGCCCCGATCAGTTCTCTCCTCTCTCCCCGACGCGCCACCATCGCCGGCAACATCGACGCCAGATCAGATCCACCAAAAAAAAAGGAAACCATGAAAAAACACCACCAAAACACAAGGATTTGAGGGAGGGCCCCGGTTTACCACAAGAACATCACAGGGGTTATCATCAATTCGTCCAAATTTCGTCA
Organism: Triticum aestivum; assembly: GCF_018294505.1. Classification (NCBI taxonomy): domain Eukaryota; kingdom Viridiplantae; phylum Streptophyta; class Magnoliopsida; order Poales; family Poaceae; genus Triticum; species Triticum aestivum. Next base: position 578,784,505 of record NC_057804.1, read on the forward strand.
TAATCACTCAAAAAAGAAAGGAGGTAAGTGATTCAACCTCTATACCCATGCTGCATTTGCATTTCATACCAATAAAATCAAGGGGGGGAAACATGGGGAAAAACAACAAGAACTAAAGCATGCAAAAAAAAGGTAGTATTTTTACTACATGTGTGTAATTCCTATGTTGAAATTGAGTTACCACTCAAATTCAGTCAGGTTACCAACAAAAAGATTGACTAAATTTCATCTTTTACAGTCAAGTTAGAAAATACATGTATGAATTTTCTCATTAAAACTGACATACCATCTCGATTGAAAATAGATTACCAGAGTGTGTGCATTGAGTAATCAGCATCCTGTAAGACTTATTCAACATAAAAAAAGATCCCTTTCTTCCTTTATATATTGAACACACCCATGTCAGAACAAGTTATCATGCTAATTCATTACAAATTACCAGGAAAAACTCAGAACCAAAGGTGCTAAAAACACTACAAGAATACCATGTGTTGATTTACATTGTTGCAACCATTCTTTTTTGATAAAAAATGATGTTCATGAAATGAGGTTCATAGAAACTGTCGCTGTCATACTCCCATATGCTGGTTACTGCCAAAATGATACCTGTTATAAAATAAAAGTTATCATTGCATTAAAAGGAAAAATATATAGTTGTTGTGAAAAAATAATCAAGATTGCTAGTAATTGTGGAAAATTAATTGGTGCAATCATATGTACTAGCAGGTGCTATGACACAAGAAAATGGCGCATGGCAACGGGGGTAATGTGGATGTCATGATGAGTGGTGTGGGGACAAACCAACAGTGTGAATATGCACACACGGCAAGCTTTGGTTCTGCCAAAACAGATGAAGGTAAAACATTTACCATGCTACCACAATTTTGTACACAAATTTGTTACCATCGTACTTGAATTGCAACTACCACCTTAGGTTATTTACAACTATCACATTCACCATAAAACAGTTGACAAATGACGTAGCTTGATGCACACAGGTTACCATGAATTTAGGTACAATTACCACACTTACTGCATACAAATTATCATGCAATCTGTATTGCAATTGGAATTACATGCTTTCACTGGTTACCATGAATTTAGGCACAGTTACCTCACTTACTGCATACGAATTATCATGCAATATGTATTGCAATTGGAATTACATGCTTTCACTTTACAGCTACAAAAAAACATCTTAATGCATGCAAACTTTACCAAGCAACTGGAGTACAAGTTACCACTAGTTTTGGCATGCAGAAAAATATAACACAAAATAACAACTTTCAAAAACATTACAGGTGCTACTTCTAGAAGCAACCCGATGGTTCAAGAAACAAGCAAAGAACCGACTACTAGCAGCATAGGGGGAGAGAAAGCTTCTTTGATCATTCAGTCAGCGAGCCAGCGAGTCCAGAAACAGGGGGAGAGAATGCTGAACAGGGAGAAAAAAATACCGAGGCATACTCCACACCGAAACCTCCTGATGAAACGATGAAGTTTGATACTTTTGAGGAAGCTTATGAACACTACAGGCAATATGCACAGAGACATGGGTTTGGAATGAGACTGGAATACAGAAAAACAATCAAAGACAATACTGTAAGCAGAGTCCTCCTGGTTTGTGGGAAATACGGCAAGCCAAAAACAAGCAAGGAAGAGATAGAGGATGTGCAGGACCCAAAAGGCATCATGAAGAAGAGGAAAAGAGGGAAGGTTGTGAGGTCGGGATGTCCGGCCCACATTTACATCACCCACACGGATGCGTGGTGGAGAGTCAAACGCTTCAACGACGACCACAACCACCCTCTAATAAGAAAGCCGTCCTTGACAAAGTTCCTATCATCACATAGGAACATTCCAAAAGATGAGCAAGACTTCTTGAAGATATTGCACGGATGCAACATAGAGACAGCCAGACAAATGCAACTAATCAATGGTTCTACGGGAATCCTAAAGATGTACCATACACAACAAAGGACATCGCAAACCAGCGAGCTAAATTCCGAATGGAGTACCGCCATGCTGATGTGGGGAGCACAATCTCGTACTTCCAAGATATGAAGGCACAAGATCCAGATTTCTATTGGAGAATAAAGCTTGATGATGAGGACAGAGTGGAGAATTTATTCTAGATAGATGGTGCGTCACGCAGGGCATATGCTAGATACAATGATGTCATCTCATTTGACACAACATACATGACAAACATGTACAAAATGCCGTGTGCACCCTTCATTGGCATTAATAACCATGGGCAGTCGATCCAATTTGGTTGTGGGTTTGTTCGAAATGAACTATCTGGTAACTTTGTGTGGCTGTTTAATGCATTCTTGCATGCAATGGGTGGAATTGCGCCAAAGAACATAATAACAGATCAAGATTTTGCAATGAGGAGTGCTATTGATGAGGTGTTCATCGGGATAGTACACAAGAATTGCCGCTGTCATATAATGAAAAAAGCACAAGAGAAGCTTGGGAAGCTGATGGCTGACAATGACCCACTAAACAATGCATTCAAGGATTGTGTTGACAACAGCCTGACTGGTATTTTACTTCCCATCCCTCACTAGCTTAAAACACAGAAAAATGGGCACATAGAAAATGGGTTTAGATGCATGATAACAACAGTTACCATCTAACAAAGTGACAAGTTACCAGAGGATTATAACAAAATTACCTACATTAGTTGCTTTCTGTACTACCCCTATAATGTCCATGTTTGATGTACACATTTCAGTTGTTCACCCCAGTTACAACAAAACTTTTCAATCACCAGCTAGTCTGATTGATATGAGTATCTTTTTGTTGCTAGTTAAAATGTTGCTTGTACTACACACAAAAGTGGTATTCGCTTTGGAAAAGAAAATCTTATACTGTCTGCAAATTACTTACCATGATCCTTTAACTAAAGTAACCATGTGTGTGTGACATAATTATCAACAGCATTGGTGTTCCTAGTTACCAGCTATGTTTGAAAAGATGTTACCATCCTTCAATACTTGATGTTACCATGTTTATATTATGAATGCAGTTGAGGAGTTTGAGCACAAGTGGTGGGTGATGATGGAAGCGTATGGCCAGACTGACAATGAGCATTTCCATTGGATGTGGGAGAACAGGAAGTGTTGGGTCCCGGTATACTATATGCACGACTTGTTCCCGTTCTTGTAGACCACGGCAAGAAGCAAGGGATTTAACTTTGTGCTCAAGAAGTATGTCAACCCAAACAACTCACTGGTCGAATTCGCACAACAGTACACTGCAATACAGGATAAGGTGATGGCTAGCGTGTCAAAAGAGCAGTTGGAAACAGTGTACAAAGAAACCGAAATGTACTCGATGAACCCGCTGGAGATGCAGGTGCGGGGGCTATACACACATAACTTGTTTTGCAAGTTCCAGGTGGAGATGAAGGTGAAATCAGCATACAGATGCGACGCATTGGATGATGGTACTTTCAAGGTCAGCTCAGTACGCGGGATAATACCGAAGTATGGAGACAGTGACTACCATGTGCAAGCAAACATGGTTGAAGAGACATACTCGTGTAGTTGCTGAAAGTTTGATCGTGACGGGCTACTGTGCGCGCACGTACTACGAGTTATGGACCAAATTGGGGTATACGAGATACCTGAAAAGTACATCCTAAAGAGGTGGACCTGGGATCCAGAGGAGGATCTTATTCAACCTGATTTCGAACAGCCGACAGTTAAGAAGTCGATGCCAGAGGAGGGGAAAAGCGTCGTGCGATACACGTCAATTCTTAAAGAATTTAAGGCATCGGCCAAAGATGCTTGCCTAACAGATGACGGGACCAGATTGGCAAGAAAACACCTATATAATTTCAAGGAGGAGCTTGAAATCCTGAAGAACAATCAACTTAAAAAAGCAAGAAAGGAAAAGGAAGAAGCAAAAGGATCGTTTCAAGGACAGCCGGATCCCTGCTCGATACATGTGGGGCGGATGAATGAAGACAACCCTGTCACACATCACCAAAACGCCCCCGATGCAAGACATCCGGAGAACCCAGCCACACAGCAAACAAGTGCCACTAATGTGAATCAACAGGAGAACACCGCCACACAACAAGAAAGTGCTACTAATGTGCAACGACAGGGTAACCCTGCCACACAGCAAGAAAGTGTGTGGGTGACGATACATGCTAGCAAAAACAATCACGCTTTTGTCATCCAGCCCCCACATTCTGATGCAGCTCCATCCTCAAACGCAAAGTTGATACTAGACCCTCCCAAGACTGTAACGAAAGGGCGGCCAAAGTCAAAAAGAAAGCAATCAGGTTTTGAGATTGCAAAACCAAAGACAAAAAGGAAATGTGGTGTGTGCGGGAGTCTGGAACATGACAAACGCACATGCAAATCTCCCCTAGCAAAATAAATGAAGAATGTGCTATTAAAATGGAAGATGGTGGCTGCATTTTTTTTCATGGACCATAATGTGCAAGCTACGAGCCCCATAACATTCCAGTTATCAGCATTGTATCGTAGATTTTATCATGGCTTTGTAATGCAAAAACAAGTGTATCTCTATAATTTAAGCAAGCTATCAGTACCCTGTTATGCCAGTTACCAGCAAATGTTTGATGGGATTGACATGGATTTGTAAATCCAAAATTTTTATTTCTTAACCAAGCTATCAGTACATTATTATGCCAGTTACCAGCAATGTATGATGGAATTGACATGGATTTGTAAAAGCCAATGTTTTTATATCTACATTTTTTGAAGGCTACCAGCACTGCATTGTATTACTTATGGACAAAAAATTAGTCCTCCTTGCACTTCTAAAAATTGCTTATGAACAAATTATAATCACAGTAGTGAATTATATCATATAGTTAGTAATTTTGGACTGTGTATACTATAGTAAAACAGCATGTCAACACTTTGCTCCATGGCATTGTCATGACAGATTCAAATAAAAAAGTTATCATCACAGTTTGGTAGAACTTATCACAATGTAGTAAAAAAATATCACCTCATCACCCGCTGCCGAACAGATGATAGCGCCACTGTTTGCATTTGTTTTGATAATGATCTAACCACCTCAATGTCATAATTTTCCGGAGAGCTGGAATTTGTTCATGAGTTAAGGCTGGAACATTTTTGCCATCCCACACCTCAAGGAACGTGCGGGCGAAAAATCCACAATCAATGCTGAAACATTTGTGATGAAAAAAACAACACAAAATCAGTTTAATTGGAGTTTCGGACCGGGTCAAAATAAACAGGGGTGACAAACATGTAGTTGGGATGTTAAAAAGAGAGTGAGTAATCCACAACTAACCCATTTTCCTGTTTCAACACATCAATGTACACAAGTTCATAGTCCTCGATCTGCTTATGCGAGTCCTTGTAATTTATCAACCAGGCCTTCTTTATTGCGTTCATGTATCTTGTCGCATGCTCGAGAAGAGAAGGACTATCTTGGTCACGCAATGAATCTAGAACTTCAAACCGCTTCGCCCTAAGATTTAGTGACAACACATACCAATGCCCGTCATCTGGACCGCGGCCCAACTTTTGCAAAGCAGGGAATAGCAGCTGAAAAAATTTAAAAGGCAGTAAGCATAAAAGTAGTTGGAAAAGAAACAAAATTACCAAGATAACAAATGGTCATGAAATTAACATGGGAGGCAACTAGAAAAAGAAGTTATCAGGGCAGAAAGGTCAAAAGTTACCAGTGTGCATGAAACAGGTTATCATGACATGAAGAACAAACAATATCCGCAAATAACAGGAAGTTACATGATATTATCAGGAAGTTACCAAGACACTAACTGTACAGTTACCAGATCCATCAAACATAACATACATGATCCTGGTGACTAAGAATGTAAAACTTGTCCCGTCGAAAATGCTTCAGTAAACACTTGGATTTGAAGTCTCCTAACAACAGATACACAGAGAGCACCCAAGGGAAGATGAGCCTGTTTGGCGTTTCCTTATACTGGAGAACACGAACATGTAACTTGGCAATGCTGGTTGATAGTTGCCCAACTCCCTTCACACAATTGGCAAGCTCATCAAGGGTAACCCACCTACCATCAATGTTGATGACCCTAAGACTACAAAAAACAAAAAAAAAATTTAAAAAATACATTTAAAAAAAAGGCGCACAAAATAATGATTTGTGTTAAGAAAGATGAGAAAAAGGATGGAAACATACTCTTTAATCTTAGAGTTAGAATCAGTAGTATGCTTGATAACTTCATTGTAAACGTACTCTTCCTCCTCGCTCGGTGTGAGGGTGGCAAAAGGCGGGAGCGGGTATTTGGACGGGTGGGTGACCCTAACTTTCCGAATGAAGGATTTAGGTGTTGAAAAATGCTTTATAACAAATGTTGTACTTTGGGGGTTGTCTGGTAGAGACAGAGCAAAGGGAAAACCATGAATTATCATCAGATGGGAGAAAGAATTATCAAGTGATGGGTCAAAACATATCAACTGCCACATGTTTTGATTATCAAGTGGTGGTCCATAATTGATAAAACAAAGAAAGTGGTTTGTGCAAGGGTTGCAATGTTCATGGAGCAGAAAAAAAATCACCTATTTGAACATTAGATTTCCCTTTTAATGTTGGATTGCCATGTTCAAATTCTTCCCACCACATGAGAACCTCATCATCGTCAATCTCAACATCATACACTTGCACACGACCAGCTTCCGGTGTTACTTAAATAAAAAAAGAGCGATGAGGACATGAACAGTAGTGATAAACAACATAAATTGTTGCAAAAAAATCAGGTATTAAAAATTGAGACAAGATACAAGAAGTTATCAGGAACACAATATAGAAGATACCAGGCAATGTGAATGTGGATTACCAGCACACATGTATGGGCCTTTTAAGGAACAAATTAGATAACACTGGTGCATAACGAGGAACAGCTGTGATATAAACTAATCATCATAACATGTTAAAAAGAAGACCAAAAAGAATTGTATAGCCCAGAATTGGTAAAGAATGCATATGACTGGAGTTATGGTGTCAATGGATCATAAATTGACAGGATTTGAACATTTGAGTTACCAAGATATGTCATATGGAGTTATCAGGGTGATTAGAAAAAATTGAAGGAGTAACGAAAAAGTTCAAATGAATAACTACGAGTACAGTATTGTTTTCTAAGCATGACAATGAATTAAGGAAAATAAATAGGCAATGATAGGAGATGTACATATCATGCGCTTACTAAAAGTCAGTAACAGATAACATCGGCTTTCAAAACTGACAAAGTTACCAGGGGGGGATGGACTTATCGTCTATGCTAGCATCGTACAAAATATTGTAGCGGACACAACAGAAACATATATTACGGGTACTGAAAGCACATATGTTCATTTACATCACACAAAGCATAGAAGTAGTATTACATTCATCCATACACACTGAATGATAGAAAGTTCCAAACACTTAAATAAAAAGAGCACACCAAGGCACAAAACAATATAATGAACACTGACATATCTCAATCCATCACTCTTGCGGCATAAAAGCGAAGACACAAGGTCTTCACTTACCAGAGTTGTTGGGTGGCGGAGCCCAAGCAACCGGTTGAGCCTTGGTAACTTTCATCATTGCCTTGCCCTTCGAGTAAGCATCAACAGGAGCTGCGAGCCCTAGAACGGCGTCAGGGCCAGTAGCTGGTTCTGCAGGTGGTACTTGAGCAGAGGGCGCCGCCACAGGTGCTTCTGGTGCTGCAGGTGGTACTTGAGCAGATGGCGCCGCCGCAGGTGCTTCTGGTGCTGCAGGTGGTACTTGAGCCAACGTTGGTGCAGCTTGAGCCGTTGCAGTTGCTTCAGTAGATGGTGGCACTTGAGGACTCGCACCAAAGATGGCATCTAGCCCAAGAGAGCAGCTGGGTGGCGTAAAATTACCATCATAGTTTCCAGCTCCAGGAGTGCTCAACTTCAATGCAGGGTCAGCTACTGCTTCAAAACATCACAAGTAACACACAAATAAGGAAAAAAGGCATCAGGAAAACATGTAGATGACATTGTATTTGTTAGTGCCAGAAACAATATCTCGAGTTATCATGTATTAGACAGACAAGTTATCAACATAAGAAAATTAAGTTACCAACCTGTGACAACAGGATTATCGGCATCATTCTTTTCACCTCCAGCTGTAGCCGTATCAGTAGGCATATTGTCTCTGGTACTTCCCACAACTTTCTCAGCTACAGCGGAAAAAGATTAAACACATCGTCAACAAAAAACATAAAAAAATAAAAGAAACAAAAAACAAATGTGATGGCGAACAGAACTACCTTCACTTCCATCATGCGCTATATTAGGGACGACTTCATCTTCGCATTCAATAGCTACAGCCACGCTGGCGATATCTTCAACAGCAGTAGTAACAGTTGCCGTTGCAGCTAGCTGAAAAACAGCGTCATCAGAAACACCAGCCGATGTCGCCGCAACAGCATCAGATGCACCCTCGCTAGATGTTGCTGCTTTTTCAGACGGAGATGTCGCCGTGGGAGATTCTTCAAGATGGATAACTTCTGTTGTCTCCGATGACGTTGTCTGCGACAATGTTGCCCTTAGTCGTGGAGAGGATCTGGTCTTGGCGAATTTCACCTTTTGCACTGCACTTTTATCTTTTGAACGACTGAAAAAATCAGTACACAAGGGTAGTAGTGAGATTACACATGTTGTTAAACCTGAGTTACCACATGCTTCAATCAAAAAAGGATGTCACATACTTCAGGTATAAGTAGCATCCAGGGAAAAAATTACAAAGTTATCAAGGACTAGAAATATAAAGTTATCAAATCATATGAACAAAAAAACCAACAATTATTTTTGAATAACTGCAAACTAGATAGGTATGTGAACACCTTTTTCCTGGTACACTTGGAGAACCCTCAGCAGCAGCAACTTGTTTCATAGGTGCACTGAATGAAAAAAAATAACCAAATGTTACAAGCATATACAACTATCAAGATTGGAAACTCTAAATTACCAGGGGGCAAAGTTGAGTTATCAATGTTCATCAACATGAGTTATCAGACAACAAGAACAAAATATCTGCTGAACATAAACGAAAGTAACAATTTGAATACCTTTTCACTGGTGCAATCCCTGAATCCTTAGCAGCAACAGATTGTTTGCCAGGGGCCCTGCAGATGAAAAATAAGCAAGTTGATCACCGGCATGAAATTACCCAAACTACCTTACTCAAAGAACTGTATTTACCATGTTGTTTCAGGCACATAATTGATAAGAAGGACATTGGAAAATAATAATTCACCTGCGTGGGGCCTCCTTCCGCAAGGTCGACAGAGGGACGGAGGCACCGGTTCCCTTTTCAGCCACGCGTATACCAAGCTCCTGGACCACAACTTTCTTCACAGCTTCATGAATCTCAGATGCTGACAGTGCAATTGGTGAAGACGGCCTTTGCGATGGGCTCGCAGGCACAACTGGTGAAGTTGGACGGGGGGGGGTGATGGCACAGTTGGTGAAGCTGAACGGGGGGGGGTGATGGTAGCCTCAACTTCTTGCGCCTCTGGTAAGCCAAATTTTTCAAAAGCTCAGCACCGCACCGCTTGACAGAAGAGTCAGTGGCCGCCTCAGCTTGCGTGTTTGTCAGACCTTGCTGGCTAAGCCCTCGATCACCTGATTCGATGGAGGCTGCATGAGATGTTCCAGTGAGTAAGATCTGAGACTCAATGAGGTTATCGCCGACAGGGCGGACAGGGGTGTCTTCAACATTTGGTCCTGTGCCATCATGGGCTTTGACAGTTGCACCGTCAAGATGTGTGGTCTCATCATCAGCTGGGCCGCTGCCCATGTCTACATCCACGGTACCACTGCCTGAAGCAACAAAAGGATCTTTAGGGCGACGACGAACAACTCCATAGTCATCATCATCATCATCGGAGTCAGCGTCAGAATCAGAATCATCGCCTCCGTGATAATCGTCATCGCTGTCAGAATCTTCAGCCACATTCTTTCCAGCACTTTCTGTCCGCCTGCCTTGCGATGACCGCGTAGTCCTTGACGTCGTACGGGCGGCAGAGGAGATAACGTTCAATCCAGCGTCTAGCTGACGGGATGCATGTGAATGGCCCTCATCATCTAAAGCGGTGAATGATTCCACAAGATTGCCTAGGATGCCAGCCATGGCAGATGTGAATCGAGCAACTATCTGAGTTGATTTGTCAAATTTCTATTCAACATAAAACAATGAAAAAAGAATGGAAATAACTAGTAAGTTATCACAAAAAATGTAACAAAAGTTATAATTAATATCAAGTTATCACAGGAATGCTACAATCATCATAATAAATGCAACCAAAAGTTATCATGATATCAAGTTATCACAGAAATGCTGCAAAGTTATCAAGGCATTGCACTAATAATTATCACATGGTTGCATCATAATTATTATTTTATATAGAGGATATGCCACAATGGAAATCATCCAGAATAGTAAAGAGGGACAAGTTGGCAACAAATCAGGGTAACCACGATGGGTGCAAAAAATAATTTATCAGCCAATGAAAGAACATAAAATAGCAAAAAAAATCAAGAAACTAGGTTACATGCTCACCTCTTCACTGCAGCTTGGGGCAGTATGAATACGCATAAACTTGTCAAGACCTTCCAGACCATCAAACAAACAGAAATTCATGCCAAACTCAGGCTTCAATTGGAAAAAAATGTAGCCATCACAGATAAGTAACAACAAAAAAACAATGAAAATAAAATGCAGTTGCAAAGCAGACTGTGAACTGAAAAACGTAGATATATATTACCGGTAGTTTCCCGAAAGAAACTTTGTCAGCCTGAACATCCTTGTTGAGGACAAGAGTTATCAGCTTCTTTGTCCATACATTGATGGGAAAAGGACCATCAGGCAGTTCGATGCCATGTCCAGAAAGATCAATCACATGAATGTACAATAGCTGATAAGAAAAACACAAGCGCCATGGTAAACACTTACAAAAATCAGCCACAAAATGACAAAGAAAATGACAAATGACAAAAGAGAAGGTAAGAGGAAAGCATCGTCACTTACATTGTAGAAAAGAAGGCAACCCCTAGTAGGCTTGCATTTCAATAGTGCCTTGTGCAGTTCATCAGCAATAAATTTGGACCAATTGAGATTTCTAACACCATTGATGTCACGCTGCAATATAAAAAACAGCACTGAAGTTCACCGAATGCACCACAAAGAATATGAAAGTTATCACACTGACATATAGTAAAGTTATCAGGCACACAAGAAAGAAAATGACATATTCACAAAAAAAACTTACCAGCACAGCATACCAACGGGGGCTAACTTTGTTGGAGGTGGTCGGGGCAATGACTATATTCCCCGCAAGCAGAAGCCACATACGCTTGAAAGTGTCATCAGAATTTTCAGAACCCTTTATGAGATCAACAAGATCAGTCATTTTAGGGGCATATCCGAGCTCGCCAAACAACTCAAGCCCTAACTCAATATCAGTTTCAGATGGGAGGTTGTAAGGGACATCATTCCCTCCACGCGGCACACCCATAACACGATGCACGTATTCTTCATTGACCGGAAGCCTGCCTCGGCCTGGTACGACCACCTCACGCGAATTGGGGTCATAGAGATCAGCAAGCCACACACTGAGATTGTTGAATAGATGGTCACATTGGATATTTCGAAGGCTAGTTAAATCCATATCATCAATGGCACCCTTCCTGTCATCATTCATGTCCTTGCATGCTAGAAGAAGCGAACTGGGTGAGGCTCTGTTCCGCGGAGGAGGGCATTTCGCCTTTTTCAAAGGAACCTCATCGATTCCATCGCCATCTCCTTTACGCTTCCTCGGCATTGTCTCCCTGACACGTAGGAAAAAAGGAATACATTGTTTATAAAACCGGTGTTTGACAAAGCAATAATACAGCTGATAAAAGGAAACAAGCAAACTGCAAATTGGTCGCACATGCTAAAAAAGTAAAACAGATAGCACATGTATATAAAAAGCATGTGAGACTGATAATTGAGGCACAATGCAATCCGTAAGTTACAACCAAATTACCAATGATAAGAAATAGCATTCACACATGCTCATTAATAACCCAACCAAAACAAAATGAATGAGAAATAAGCGTTGTGCTTCATATAGTTAGTCTAGCAAAAACTTATGGTAACTACGATAAGATGACAGAGGTAAGTGTAAAACCATCACCATGATAATTCAACCATAACAAGACAACACTGATAAATAACAGAGTTTAAAGCATCTGGTAATTTGAGTGCAATATAGTTGGTAAGTTCAATATAGACATCATGATAATTGAATAGAACAAGACATAACAAGCAAATCAAGCATTGTAAACAAGCTAATTGGAGCAGCACAAAAGCCTAATCAATGGACAAACCGCATCTAACAAAACCAACATAAAACAACATTATGTGAAAAAACTTAGGGTTGCTTTTTAAATCCTCATCCACTGATGCACAACTTAAAATCCATAAACACCAAACATTATTGGATGTCCTAAACAACCACATCCACAACAGTAACACCATAACAAAATCCCTATTAGAACCAACCACACTTACCACCACTAAGACCTATCCACACCCACGATTACCACAAAATTTAACCAGATGTCCGAATCATATTCAAACTGAACTTAGAAGGCGAGATAACCTAGCCTAATAGCAACAACAACCGCCAGAATCAAAGAGTCCGAGCACCAAAAATCAACGGCGAAGCATGGAGGCGGAGCAACAGGAAATACAGAGCGGGGCGGGTGGATGGGTGGGGGAATGGGGGATGCGCTGCTCAACATCGACTCAGAAATTAGAAGCCGGCCTTAATCTAACCTAATAGGAACAACAATCTACCAGATTCGACGGCTCCAACCTAAATCAATGGCGGACCAGAGCGGCGGAGCAAAAAGAGGAAGGAAAACAGGGCGGGGAATGCGTTCCTCACCGCGGATTCAGACGCCGTCCGCCGCGAACCAGAACAAGGGGGAGGGCCACCAGCAGCAACCGTCGCGCACGAGGGGGAGGGGAGCGAGAGGAGATTCGAATGGACAGCCCGAAGCAGAGGAAGAAGAAGTAGTGCGGGCGAACGACGAGAGGGGGCGAGTGGGGATCGTGGCATTGGGCGATATGGGCGGTTCCAGTGGACCCACTAGTCAGCGACACACAGCGATGGTAACGGCTACCGCCACCCGCGCTGCGCGCACCAGGGGCGACGCGGGCCGTTGGATCCGGATCGGACGGCTATCGAGTCGTGCGGATTTGAAGCAAACGGCCAGTCGACTGGTGGATAGATTTATCGATAATTTAATTAGTTCAAAGCAGAAATTTTCACATCTACTAAAAAAGTGCACTTAAATCATCTTGATATTCGCTTTATGATATGTAAAAAAGAAAAAAATGATATAAATTGTGAAATAGCTGGCGTCAGGCACGGCGTGTTCCCATGGGCTTTCGTGGGGCAAGAAGGCCGCCGGACTTGGTCGCGGCCGAAGAAGCCCAGCTGAAACCCAAGGAGAGAACCGCGTCGGGCCGTGTGAAGAGATGGACCGGGAGAGTCCCCAAGTCCACCAAGCCGCCGCAAAGCGTTGACGCGCGCCATCGGCACCGATTCGACTTGGCGCCGGAACCGGCCGGGTCAGGGTCAGCACACGCAACGTCAGACCACGTTGTATTATCAATTCTTTTGGCTTACGATAAATAGAGCTTTTTTTGCGGAAATACGATAAATAGAGCTTGCATGAGTTGTTTACCTTTTTTCCAACAAAAGAGCGCAACTCCTGCCACACGCTCCGAAAAAAGAACGGCCTAGAGCATCACACCCGAATTTGGGCCCTTCAAATGCCCGCGGACACGATCGGACGCGTCCACGGATACTGACTGGTCACATCTTATACTTGATGCTATGAATCCGAGTAACTCATATTTCATCCCCTACATCCATACAAACCATGCAAAGGAAATCCTATGTACTATGCACATCACACTAGCCTAACTACACTTCCTCGTCTGAGATGTCCACGACGTCGGTGCTGGGCGCGTAGAAGGGCTCCCGCTCCTACTCCTCATCCATATACTCAACGTACTCCGCCTCCGCCTCCCACAGACGACGGCGCTTGGCCTCCGTCGCCGATTCCGACCGGAGGGAATCGAGTATCGTCTGCAGCTCCGCCTGCAGATCCGCGTCTCCCACGTCTTCCTCGTCCACCACCTGCTCCGCGTCCTTCGCATCCTCCTCCACCTCCACCACCACCTCCTCCTCCTCCAAGTCCTCATCTGGACCCACCACATCCGGAGGTAGCCCCGCGGCGATCCGGGCTTCTCGCCTTGCCCGGATCTACTCAAGGAGCTGCAGCCGGTGCTCCGGTGTTAGATATTGGTAGTTCCTTTCCCGGCAGCGTGGGGGGGGGGGCATGGCTACAACTGGTGGTGACGGCGAGTGGAAAGTGACGGCGGCGGCGGAAGGGAAGGTGGAAAATGTGAATGGGTAGGGTTTCGATGCCGGCGGTCAACTAAATAGCCGAGCTAGGGCACTACGCGGCCCGCTAGAGCGGCGCCACACGGCGACGGAGGACACGAGCTTCGGACCGTCGGGTTTCAGAATGTTTTCATGTGGGACCCGACCGGTAATCCAACATGGCGGATGCGCCCGGTCGCGCCCGAGCCTCCCCATATCCGCCCCATGTTTGGGCTAGATATAAGGGGTGCAGGTCAGCCCTGGTGTTTTAGGGGTAGTGTGCCCGGCTGTAGATGCTCTTACTGCCACATATTTTCTGTGTTGAGTTTGTAAACTCTATGTGTCAATCCTTCAATTTTTCCATTAGAAGCAACAAGCACTATTTTTTTCTTGAGGATTTGATCCTTGGTTGACTGATCGAAGAGACTCATGAAGCCAATGTGTGGTTACTGGTTACGTAAGTTCCATTTACACGCATATCGTGCACTGTACTAGTTCAGAGTTCACGATGAAGGCTTGAAACTTGGTCTTTCGCTTTTACAGAGAGCTTCATAGCCTCCCGCAAAAAAAGAGCTTCATAGTCTCTCTCTATGCAAAGTCTTAGCCAAGCAAAAAATATAGAGAAAAAACACATGTGTCCCATCGTGTGGACGTTCGCTACGTTGACAGTGCGTTACATACAAAAATTTCTAGCTCCAGGGCACCTAGCTAGGACAAAGGTTCTAGAAGCTAACTCCATGTCAATACGCAACTGACGCCATCACACCTGCACCAAGGTCCATTCTAGCAGCCTTATTTGTTTCTTTAGTTCGATCTCCCTATAAAGTGGAATACTATGTCATGTCATCGTTTTTTTTTTTTTTGCAATATGAAATAGAAGCATCTAACCCATGGCCCTTTAAAAAACCATCCGCATTATGCGAGGACCAGTTTCTTTCCTAGCTAGGCATGCTCATCTTTGTGTTCTTTATTCTTTGCCCTTACACATCTTGTGCTCCATGACATGGCTGCCTGGAGAGGAAGGTTATGAAATTTGGTGCATGGTAATTCTTCAAGTAGATAGTTAGATCATGTGGCTCATTTTCTTCTTCTGAAGAAACATGGGTGCTCTGACATTCGTACAAATCAGAATAAAAAAAGACCCGTGGATATTTACAAAACGAAAAAGAGATCACAAAGTGTTGACTAAGGTGATTTCACCGAAAAAGGCTTTCGTCCCACTTTATATTATAAAGCAAACCATCCAAGCCAAGCATCCAACAAGGTTCAACAAACACACAAACACACGCAGAGGTCCACAAGAACATAGAGAAGTCATAAGGGTTAATGCTGAGGGCATAACAAAACAAGCCCTAAACACAAAACACACACTCCACAAAGCAACCAGACAACCTAGTCCGGTTCTGGGGGAGGGGGCGGCAGTAGGGGTGCCACGCGGAGAGCCATCGAGCGGAGGTCGGCGAGGAGGGTGGTGATGACGTCCCGGTCCTGGGGGCGGCTAAGCGGCCGCCAAAGCTGCAAGTAGCCACACGTTTTGAAGATTGCATCAGTCGCACGTCGGAGAGGCACTTTCTGAATAACAAGCTTATTGCGGATGGTCCAAAGCATCCAGGTGAGAACCCCAACGCACAGCCATCTAATATGGCGGTAGCGAGGAGGGGAAGTGTTGAGCTCCGCAAGTAAGTCGGGGAAGTTGGTATTGCACCACTGTCCACCGACCGTTTCGCGGAAGCAAGCCCATGGGAACTGGGCAGTAGAGAACGCGAAGAAGATGTGGTTAGCATCTTCGATCGTGCCACAGATGGGGCACATCCCATCGCCCGGGCTTTTACGCTTGAGGACTTCAACCCCAGAGGGAAGGCGTCCACGGATCCATTGCCACAGGAAAATCCTGATCTTCAGAGGTAGGCGGATGTCCCAGATCAGGCTAAAGGGTTCCGGGGCCGCCGAAGGAGCAATGGCGGCGTACAAGGACTTCGTGGAGAAGCGGCCAAACGGCTCAAGGCGCCAGTAAAGGGAATCCTGGGCCTCCTCGACGTTCATCGGCATAAGGGCGATGTCCTGGAGGAGGGAGTCCCAAGCAGCCACCTCATGGGGACCGAAGGGGCGCCGGAAAGCGAGACGCCCTAAGTCAATAAGGGCCGTCTCGACAAAGACCCGAGGGTCGGCCGCAATGGCAAATAGTTCTGGGAATCGTGCAGCCAGGGGGGAGTCCCCTAACCAACGGTCGAACCAGAACAGGGTCAAGGACCCGGAGCCAACCGAGATGGACGTGCTGATGCGGAGGACGGGCAGAAGCTAGATCACAGACTGCCAGAACTGGGATCCACCCGAACGCTGGCAAAAGGCAAGAGGTTGGCCCCTAAGGTACTTATTACGGATGATGGTAAGCCAGAGGCCTCCCTCCCCATTGGTGATACGCCAAAGCCAGCGGGTCAGGAGAGCAATGTTCATGCATCGAGATGACAAGATCCCAAGGCCACCCTGGTTTTTGGGCTTGCAAATGTCTGGCCATCTCACCATATGATACTTCTGCTTGTCGCCCTCACCAGCCCAAAAAAACCTCGACTGGTATTTGGCAACCTCCTGATGGAGGGTCTCATGGAGGCCGTAGAAGCTCATGAGAAACCAGAGAAGGCTAGCAAGCGAAGAGTTGATTAGGATTACCATGAATGCTTTCGATAGCCACCTCCCCCTCCAGGGTTCAACCCGGTGCTGCATCCTAGTCACAGTCGGGCGGAGGTCAGCTACAGTGAGCCTGGAGTCACTAATGGGTATCCCCAAGTAAGTCGTGGGGAAGGAACCCAGGCGGCAGTTCAGCCGGTCCGCAATGGACAGAGCCTCCTCCGGAGGATAGCCAAGGACCATCACTTCGCTCTTATAAAAGTTGATGGTGAGCCCAGACATCTGTTGGAAACACAGGAGGAGGAACTTCAGGTTGGCAACGTCGGACGCGGATCCCTCCACCATTACTATGGTATCGTCCGCATATTGGAGGAGGGAGACCCCTCCCCCTCCCACCAGGTGGGGGACTACGCCGCGGATATGGCCACACGCTTTGGCCTTATCAAGGATGACCGCTAGGGCACCGACTACCATGTTGAACAGAAACGGGGAGAACGACTAAGGTGATTTCTCCAAGCCAAAGGGCTATAGATGGCAAGTAGCAAACCAGAACCACTTTGGCAACCAAGGATGCATTGGTAGTGATTGTGGTGGTGAGGGGGGCTTGTCGTGGAAATCCCGCGACTGGGCTCCTCCATTCACTTCTCACTAAAAAATGCACCGAATCGGTCCCACTGACCCCACTACATATGGTTTTCGGGGTCAAGGCTTGGATGTGGTCAATCCTGAAGAGATCTTGAGGCACATTAATTCATCGAGACATTCGGAGGTGATGTTCTACCAGGGAAGAATCAAATTCCCACTAGCTAGCTCTTGTTTGCACCTATTAGGGTTTCTTCAGTTAACCCCCTTCCCAATTGGATTGGAGGGGATTGAGCGAGAATTTGACTTAAGTGACCAAACCAGACAAGCCCTTGGTGATTTTTGTTGTGACTGGGAAGAGAGATGGGAATAGAAGCTTTAGCAGGCAACTTATCATCATCAAGGGGATGATGACACCATGCATATAATAAGGCCAAAAACACCACCGAACGTCATAGTTGTGTGGTTACCGTGGGGATCCATGCCATGACTGGGATGAGTTCATCAGATTATTTGATCTGCAACATGTTCTTTTTTCTTTTTGAAAAAGAGAGCACTCCCTCGGATTCCATATATATGAAACCATTGTTCAACTACAAGACAACCGGATGTGTATACTTCACGCACAATGTTGCTAATGTAATGTGTCGCATGTGTGTACTTGTTGCACATGATTACAAAAAACATACGATGTCAAGCCACATATTAGCTTAAAATGGAATCGTGTGCTCGTGACATTTTTTGGTGGTGGAGAGTGAAGTAACACTTATATAGGAAACAACGAAAATAGCTTCCAACTGATAGATATTCAGGCGAAAACAACACAACATGGCATATATCAGTTTGTTTTGGCGTTGTGATTGTGAAGAGGGATGGGAAGCAAAGCTTCTACATGCTACCTATCATCATCAAGGGAATGATCATGCCGTATGAGGCCAAAATCAACGTCTTAACGTCGCAGTTGTGGTTACCGCAGGGTGAGGGAGGATCCATGCTATGATCGGGATGGGTCCATCGGATAATGTGGCGTGCCGCATGTGTTTGCTCTTCTTTTTCTTTTGCAAAAATGGAGCGCCCCCACCGATTTCATATGTTTGGAACCAGTGTTTCAACTACAAGGACAACCACATGTGTGGACCTGATACACAAGGTTGATAATATGATGTGCCGCATGCGTGTACTCGATGCACAAATGTCGAGCCATGAATTAGCTTGAAATAGAATTTTGTGCACGCGATATTTGTGGTGGTAGCGACTGAAGTACCACTCCGGAGACGAAAGAAGAAGCTTCCAACTGATAGAGGTTGAGGCGATAACAACATAACAGAGCAAGGGCACCTTACTCGGGCCTACCCATTATTCTAAGGGAGGCGGTTGCATGGGGCTGCTCAATTACTTATGAACTACGGCATGCGTGTGCTCCAGAGCCAAACAAATTGACATGGTGATCCACCACCGAACGATCGGTTGAACCGTGGTGATCCACTGATCCATGGCCACCATGCATAACAGAGTTTCATCAGAGCTTTTCTCTTGACGAGCAACAGAGAGTTCAGAGTTCTCTCGTTGTTTCGACGCTAAATTAATGCTGAAGCATCGGAGCCAGATGGTACAAGTTTTCGATGGTTTCTTCATCTTCTTCTTCTTCTTAACACAAGTTTTGGATGGTTCGTGCGCGTCCAGCTAACCTCCACTGCCGTTTCAAGAAAAGAATGCCGAGCTGAAGCTAGCATCGTCTGCTGTTGTGCCGCGACATGTGCATTTAAATTCCCGTTTTCCTGGCCTCTGGGCCGTAGCTATCGGTCCCAGTCTCACGCAACCCAAGATGAGCAACGTGACTGGCAAGTTTCATGCGGTGCAAGGGGCCCTGAAAGATACACATTTCGCTTATGTCGTCAGTACAAGTTGTACATATATATACATGAATAAAGTACAGATATCGCGTGAGAACCTGCAAGTACAAAAGGTGTGTCTTCAATGTAGAAGTGCATGCTCTAGCCAATGCAACCGAAAGATCGGTCTAATGGAAGAGGCTAGGCAACACATTATACGTCAACACTCCCCCTTATGTGTGGCTTTCTCAGGCCTAAACGTGGACCGAAAGTGGGCTGTAATTTAATTACGTCAGTCGGGTCTTGAACTCAAGACCTCTTGGCTCCGATATCATGTAGAAGTGCATGCTCTAGCGAATGCAATCAAAAGACCGATCTAATGAAAGAGGCTAGGCAACACATTATACATCAACATTCAGTACAGGCTTTGCATGAATGAGCACGTACATAAAGTGTAAGTACGAAAAGGTATGCCGAAGTACCAACACGATCGCCATGCATGATCGTACATGGCCTCAGAAGCACATCAAGGGTAGGCTTCACTACAAAGAAACACAAATTTAAACAGATTTATTTATTACTCCCTCCGTTCCAAAATAAATGTCTCGACTGTAGTACAACTTTGTACTAACACTTATTTTGGGGCAGAGGGAGTATCTTTTTTAGCAAATTTACCGTTCTAACCAAATTAACCAAGAAGAAACGCACAAGTTGAGAGAAATTTGCCTCGCAAAAAAAAGGGTAGAGAGAAAATTACCGCCTTCCTGGAAACTGTAGAGAAAGAAATTACTGGCCCTCTGCTAGCTGTCGATGAATCTTTCTCGAACCATTTGGCGCTCTCGTCGGTCCAATCTGAAACGGACGCACAAAGTACACGTACCACAAGATCATCCTACGTACCACATCAGCCCCATCTGGACCGTCCGTCTCTAATCAGACGCACGGCGTGCTCTGGTGAGAACGCCAGATACGAGCCGTTCCAACTGACGGCGCGCGCAGAAACCTCCCTTCCCTTCCCCGCGCCGCGCTGTCAACGACCCGCCCGGGTCAAAGAAAAAGAAACGCCATCCCGTCCGTCCATCCTTGCAGCTGCCCCCGCCACGTCACACCGGACCGCACCCCGCCGTTGATCCGCACCACCCCACACGAGCGAGCCGCGACCAAGACGAGCTCCGGCCGGCGCCTCGCACCAGTGCACCCCCACCCCACCCCACCCCCACCCGTGTGGTGTATATATACCCCGATACGGCCAAAGCAGCAGGTAGAGCAGAGCGACGCGCACACGCGGAAGGCACGCACGGATGGCGAGGTCGGCGTGGAGGTCCCTGTTCGGGTGCTTCAGCTCGCACGCCGAGGCCGCGGCCGCCGCAGCCGCCGCCGGCAAGGGCGAGAAAAAGGGCAAGGCCTCCAAGAAGAAGAAGAGCAAGAAGAAGGTGGCGGCGGCGGGCAAGGCGCCGAGGCCGAGCCGGTCGCTGCACGGCCGGATGTCCTTCTCGGACCTCAGCATGAGCGGCGGCATGGTGTCGCCGGAGGACCTGTCGCTGTCGCTGGCGGGGTCCGACCTCCACATCTTCACCATCGCCGAGCTGCGCGCCGTCACCAGGGACTTCTCCATGACCAACTTCATCGGCGAGGGCGGGTTCGGCCCCGTCTACAAGGGCTACGTCGACGAGAAGGTCAAGCCCGGCCTCCGCGCGCAGCCCGTCGCCGTCAAGCTGCTCGACCTCGAGGGGAACCAGGGGCACAACGAGTGGCTGGTACGTATGCACTCGCCGCCTAGCTCTTCCTGCTTCATTACCAAAAATTACTAACAAGTGCAGACCTAATTTATTACCACTTGTCCTATACACGTACTTAGTCAATTAATCTACTTCTAGGTCTTGGCCCGGCAATTAAACTACTTGCTGAATTAGAGTATAGTTAAGTATTATACTGCCAGTTGGAGAAAAATTTAATGGAAATGTTGTGTTCAATTTGTAGTTATACGTACATCCATCCATGGGTTTACGGGAAATACACCGTAGGATTACTCTACTTTAATTTGTCAATGAGTCCTGCTTGTTCAAAGTTAGTTGAGCTGCTCTGAATAATTATCACAAGTTTGCGTCAGTTAGCAACCATTTTTTATAATGATATATACAAGCATTCGAGTTAAGTTGAAAGCTATTTTTGCATGCAGTTTTTTCCCTCTGAAATGGGTTTGTAAGTTTTTTTTTAGAAGTTTGCGTAAGTTTTTTGAAATGATGATGTATTTTTCTTAATTCAGCAGACCGTGAGATCGACTTAGAAGAAAAAATGGTCTCCTTAATTATTGCAGTTGATTAGTATAAATGTTGTAGACTGGTAGCATACCTACCTCTATATGTTTTTTATATTTCAACTTGATTTCTGAATATTCCAAACCACACACGAAGTCCTTTCTTACAAGTGGAAGTTTCCTTGGTGTTGACATATTCTCTCGACATGATGAACGTCTCATCTTTTAAGAATGTTTTGGTTGTATGTGGATGCTTGACAACACGCACGCCATGGACAATTTCAATAAAACAGTGTTTGCTTGCTTGTCTGAACTGCCATTGTTAATTTACCCTTCTGCCTGATTAGTTTGAAGGATGGTAGTGGTGAATTAGCACGTTTACATGTGTGATTTCTTGACGATTTCTATTTCACATGGAGTACACCCGACTGACCGGCACAAAACTAACTGTGTGAACTTTTCCATGATTCAGACTGAAGTCATATTCCTGGGGCAGTTGAGGCATCCTCACCTGGTCAAACTGATTGGTTATTGCTACGAGGATGAGCACAGGCTCCTCGTGTACGAGTTCATGACCAGGGGCAGCCTGGAGAAACTTCTCTTCAAAAGTAAGTAGATTCAGAAAAACCTCAAAATATTTACTTATTTCTTGCATTTCTACGTTAACTTCGAAATATTGTTTTTACTTGGCATGGTCCAAAGGTAAAAAAAAACATGTACATTAGAGTGCTTAATCATGTACTGTATGTGTTAAGAGTTAAGCATGGAGGTTGCTTGAACAGGGTAAGTACACCGCAAAAAAGAAAAGAAAAGGAGGCGTAAATAGCATAAAACTATCACAATTTGGGTTACGGTTTAAAAAAAAACTACCCGTTCTGAAAAGTTCCTGATACCTATCACAACTTTGGTTAAGTGCTTAATGATCTCCTCGTGTACGTGTGTGTGTGGTTAGAATATGTGTGTTAAAGAGTTAAACACAAAAAAAGAAAAGAAAAGAGGGAATAGTGTAAGTAGCTAGTGTGGCACGCAGTGTTAATCTAGCAGCCCACAAGAAAGGGATATTCCTTGAAACATTGCTGTCGACGGTCTCCTTTCCCTCGCCGCATCATTCATCAACCCAAAAGGGAGAGAGATTCCAGAGTCACACATCGATCCAACTCGAACCGGAGGCTGCCGTTTTACCAACCCGCTCGACGGATCCAGTGGCTTTCCTTGCTCCACACCAAACCTTCATCAGTTTTCTAATTGATTTTAGTTAATTCACCCCTCCCCCTTTCCCCCGACGGATTCAAACCGCCTTTCTGAACCACCTGTCCATTTCCGGCGTTGCATCATCTGATCTCTTTGGCATATGTACACGGAGATCGTATATATCGGAGAGATTTGGGGTTGTTTTCGGTTAACCACTTTGATATTTTATCTTCACACCGCATTCCTTTTTGCTCTTTTGGTGCTGCGTCCCCTGCCGCCTGTCGAATTCGTCGATGCTTAATCACAAGGTTCCCGCCAAAAATTAAAAAGGCGGTAGACGGATAGGACACCTGCACCAATTCCTGTCCTTTTTGTCTCTCATAGTAGTTGTTTCGCTTTATCTTTATGCAAAGTTTTTTCACTAAACTTGGGCCTCCAACGCGTGGCTTTGGATAAATACGTACGTACTCCAGCTAATACACCTCGATCGCTCCCAAGTCAAAAGTTGCGAACTGAGCCGACCACATAATGCGGGATTCATCGCGATCATCGTAGGAGAAAGGACAAAAATTAAAGATGTTTGATGCTTTGTTAGTGAGAGCAACAGGGTAGCACTCAGAATCGAGTGAACACGTACGTGATACCTGTTCTTGCTTAATTGCATATATTTTTGTTACCATGTGCACCCATTGCTTGGTTAATTATACATGGTTCTTCCAACTTTGGTTGCAGAATACGCGGCGTCGTTGCAATGGTCAACACGGCTGAAGATCGCCCTGGGCGCCGCCAAAGGGTTGGCGTTCCTCCATGAGGCCGAGAACCCGGTCATCTACCGGGACTTCAAGACCTCCAACATCCTGCTAGACTCGGTATGTACCTCCGTCCGTCCGTCCGTGATTGATCCTTCACACCTACCCTACCCCTCTCTGTACTACTACTTCCAGAGATACGACTTGGTGGTGGGTTTGGTCTTTCCCGGCGAGTAAACTAAACTGCTGAACTTGTCTGGCTGCCAAATGCCAACCACTGAACAACAAGTGTTGACTTGTACACTGTGAACTGGACTGGGTCGGGTTTTCAGTTTCAACTATTGCTGCGGATCCGTCCCGTACTGAGACTGACTCGTAGTGCTGACTGTATGCGTATAGAGAGTGATGTGATTGATCAGATTGTCGATTAGCATAGTTGTTGGATTAGTTTGGTTCAGTCTTACCCACTGATCCAGCGACTGACTCTTGGCACAAATGACACGCCGCTAGTGTGTCTTATTAGTTTCGTTCGGTCTTACCCACTAAGTGACTGACTCCTGGTGCAAACATACCTCTAAGCTCTAGTAGTCTGGTGCATTATGTGGTTATAGCTGGGTTCAGTTATATAGCAATATAATTTATCGTGCAGGAGCAGTTGAGTAGCAACATTGACCCTTTTCAATTTCGAACCATTGTTAGGATTACAAAGCGAAGCTGTCGGATTTCGGGCTAGCCAAAGATGGACCGGAAGAAGACGAGACGCACGTCTCCACCCGGGTCATGGGCACGCAGGGCTACGCCGCGCCGGAGTACATTATGACAGGTAAAAATGTTTGCCAACGCACAGATACAGATAACGGGAAATGTTTATCAGTGTTGAATCCGGAGTTCGGTTACATGCATGCATTTTTTCTCATTCAAATTTGAATCTGAATCTCCAGGGCATCTGACGGCCAAGAGCGACGTGTACGGCTTCGGCGTGGTGCTGCTGGAGCTGCTGACGGGGCGCAAGTCGGTGGACAAGAGCCGGCCGCCGCGGGAGCAGAACCTGGTGGACTGGGCGCGCCCCTACCTCAACGACTCCCGGCGCCTGGACCGCGTCATGGACCCAAACCTCGCCGGGCAGTACGCCGGCGGGGCCGCGCAGAGGGCCGCCGCACTGGCCTACAAGTGCGTCAGCCTCAATCCCAAGTCCCGCCCGCACATGTCCGCCGTCGTCAGCGCGCTCGAGCCGCTCCTCGCGCTCGAAGAGGATAGCCTCGCCGGGCCGTTCGTCTACGTTGCGCCGCCTGACAACGGCAGCAGCGGCGGTGGCAGCAGGGAGGGGCGCCACAGGAGGCGAGCGGGCCGGAGGGAGTCCGGAGACGTGGCCGAGTCGGTGGCCGTTGTTGTTGAGCGCGAATGATGGTCTCAGCTTGACGGAGCGTGTTTCTGAACTTGGACCGGTCCAACGAACAGTGGAGAGGAGCGCGGGCGCATTCAGCTTCGAATATTTGTGGAACAACAAGGGTTGCCTATGATACGAGAAGAGGAGAGGCTTGACGGACTGGAGTCCGTAAATAGAGCAATTTCATGAAAGAAAAAATGGACTATCTCTCTCGTGCTACTCCTCCTACTTTGCATTGGCATGCACTTCAGTTTGTTAGTGTTTTCTGAGTTTACGGACAAGTACTAGTAGCAGGGAAAAAAGTACACGGACTTGCACCGAGTATAAATTAGGCAAGGTAGTGTTTCTATATATGTACCTCACGGTCTAGTTCTCAAATTTGCACTCATCTCTACTCCTAATGTCTCAGTTAGTAGAATAGTCCATGGTTTTTTTCCGTCTGATTAATTTTTATCGGGTTTATTTTCGTCTCACCTCCCACCACCCCTTCCACGTTCATTTTCTTCTTCTTCGCATTTAAAACCAAGTCGCGTCTGATACTCCTTCTATTTATTCGTGATTGCTTTGGCAGGTGTTGATTCAATTCAATCATGTAAATATTTGATAATTAAGAATTTAAATATAATACCATATATATGAGATCACCTTCCAAACAAATCACCCCCCTCTCCGATTTATTTCCCCCACCGATCCCCTTCCATACTTAGCTCCACTAGGAAAAAAAACACAACCGTCGAAGCGACGCCCTCATATGATCACGTATCACAATGAGAAAATTCCTTATATTGTTTCCCTATCTCTACTCCTAGTGAAGCAGTTGGTAGGCTGGCATCCACGTTCCCCCCCCCCCCCTCGTCCGGTTTCTCTCGTCTGGTTTTTTTTCATCTCCCCTCCCACCCGCCTTTTCGCTTCACCACCGACATAAACCCATCAGATTAGTTACCATATAAAAAATAAACCCAAATGATAACACCCATAAGTGTGGCATGTTTGCACATCGCCCACACACCTTGATCCACATTGATTCTGTTTTGCAGGAATCCTAAAGGAATCTGTTAGAATCTGAGTGCCACGGGGGCATCATCGTGTGTGTGGGCGTTGGAGAGTTCGCCCACACGCCCCGCAACACGCGGTTTGCCAGCCACGCTGTGTGGGCGAATTAGTTTCTACCCACACAGCCACCACCTAGTCCACGCTCGTGTGGGCGAACTACTTTTCGCCCACACGACACTCGTACGTCGTTGGATGGCAACTGCAGTTGCGCGTACGTGGCTACTAGGTAAGCACACATGGCAACTATGATTCGTTGCTAGACGACAACTGCAGTTGCGCGTACGTGGCAACCAGATAAACATACATGAGAACTGTGATTAACCACACGTGGCAACTAGGTAAACACACGTGCCAACTATTGTTTGACCATATGTGGCAAGTAGTTAATCACATACGACAACTATGGTTTGTTTACACGCGATAACTACCATAAATTAGACATGGCAACTATAGTTAACCAAAACAGAGAGAGTTGACATGCTTTTACAACTACATTTGCCATCTCGGATAACTACATTTGTCATCCCGGATGGCAACTAAATCATCATCCCGCGGGTACCTAATGTAGCTGCGCCAAGATGTGTGGGCATATTTACTTCGTGCCACATGCAAGGCTGAGGATGAGTAGTACTTGTTGGGCGTGTGACACGAAATAGCCGCGCCCACACATGTGGGCAATTCTAATGTTCGCCCAGACACAGCCCGTGTGGGCTGGCTCCTGCTCACGCCACACACGGTGTATGTATGGATGTCTAGTATGCCACACGGGTGGGCGTTATCAGGACCCAAAATAAATCGCAATCAATCAATCATTGATGGAATATTTTCTTACATTGATGTAATTTTTCCTTTCTTATCATCAGTCATAGATCATGGGCACATGCCCTACAAATCCGAAAATGCCTGTAAAAAATAAATCACAATTAATTAAGCATTGCCGGGATATTTTACTTGCTTTTATGGGATTTTTGTACACGGTACCATTAACGCAATCCTCCCATCGCCGCCCTCCTCGCGAGCCTAGACGACCGATCCTCTCGACGCCTGCCCTCATGTGTCTGAAGGAAATATACCTTAGAGGCAATAATAAAGTTGTTATTTTATATTTCCTTATTTCATGATAAATGTTTATTATTCATGATCAAAGATGATTAAGTTTCCTAACCATAGACATGTGTTGTCATTTGATAAACGGGATCACATCATTAGGAGAATGATGTGATGGACAAGACCTATTCGTTAGCTTAGCATTATGATTGTTCAGTTTTATTGCTATTGCTTTCTTCATGTCAAATACATATTCCTTTGACTATGAGATTATGCAACTCCAGGAGGAATACCGTGCGTGCTATCAAACGTCACAACATAACTGGGTGATTATAAAGATGCTCTACAGGTATCTCTGAAGGTGTTTGTTGGGTTGGCATATATCAAGATTATGATTTGTCACTCCAAGTATCGGAGAGGTATCTATGGGCCCTCTTGGTAATGCACATCATAAGAAGCCTTCCAAGCAAAGTGACTAATGAGTTACTTGCAGGATGATGCATTACAGAACGAGTAAAGAGACTTGCCAGTAACGAGATTGAACTAGGTATGAAGATACCGACGATCAAATCTCGGGCAAGTAACATACCGATGGACAAAGGGAATAACGTATGTTGTCATAACGGTTCGATCGATAAAGATCTTCGTAGAATATGCGGGAGCCAATATGAGCATCCAGGTTCCGCTATTGGTTATTAACCGGTGAGGTGTCTTGGTCATGTCTATATAGCTCTCGAACCCGTAGGGTCTGCACGCTTAACGTTCGATGACTATTTTGTATTATATGAGTTATGTAATTTGGTGACCGAATGTTGTTCAGAGTCTTGGATGAGATCAT
Source organism: Triticum aestivum (assembly GCF_018294505.1). NCBI lineage: Eukaryota > Viridiplantae > Streptophyta > Magnoliopsida > Poales > Poaceae > Triticum > Triticum aestivum. The sequence goes on from NC_057804.1 coordinate 578,812,536, forward strand.
GGACATGATGAGAAGTCTCGAAATGGTCGAGAGGTAAAGATTGATAGATAGGAAGATAGTATTCGGACACCGGAAGTGTTCCGGAGGGTATCAGGTACATATCGGGTCACCGGAAGGGGTTCCGTGCACCCCTCGGCAAAGATATGGGCCTAATGGGCCAAGAGGGGAACACAACAGCTAGCAGGGGCTGCTGCGCCCCCCATATGGGCCGCACCCGAGGGAAGGAAAGAGGTGGAAGAGAGAAAGGAAGGGGTGGGTTTCGGCCTCCCCTTCCTTCCCCCCTCCCTCCTCCTTCCTTTCCCCTCCGGTGAATAAGGAAATGGGGGAGGCCGAATTGGGGGAGGCTCCCAAGTAGGGTTCTCCTACTTGGGGCGCCCCCTGCTGCTCCCCTCCCTCTCCCACCTATATATACATGGGGAAGGGGCGCCTAGAACACACATCAACTATTGTTAGCCATGTGCGGCGCCCCCTTCCACAGTTTACGCCTCCGGTCATATTCTCGTAGTGCTCAGGCAAAGCCCTGAGCAGGTCATTTCACCATCATCATCACCACGCCGTCGTGCTGACGAAACTCATCTACTTCCTTGACACTCTGCTGGATCAAGAGTTCGAGGGACATCATTGAGCTGAACGTTTGCAGAACTCGGAGGTGTCGTACGTTCGGTGCTTGATCGGTCCGAACGAGAACAAGTTCGACTATCAACCGCGTTGTCAAACGCTTCCGCTTTCGGTCTACGAGGGTATGTAGACACACTCTCCCCCTCTCATTGCTATGCATCTCCTAGATAGATCTTGCGTGAGCATAGGAATTTTTTGGAAGTTGCATGCTACGTTCCCCAATAGTGGCATCCGAGCGAGGTCTATGTGTAGATGATATGCACGAGTAGAACACAATGAGTTGTGGGTGGTGATCATCATACTGCTTACCACCAATGTCTTATTTTGATTCGGTGGTATTGTTGGATGAAGCGGCCCAGATTAACCTTACATGACCACTTTCATGAGACTGGTTCCACCGACAGACATGCAACTAGTTTTGCATAAAGGTGGCTGGTAGTGTCTGTTTCTCCTACTTTAGTTGAATCGAATTTGACTACGGCCGGTCCTTGTTGAAGGTTAAAATATCAAACTTGATAAATCACCGTTGTGGTTTTTCTGCCGTAGGTAAGAACGGTTCTTGCTAGAAGCACGTAGCAGCCACGTAAAACTTGCAACAACAAAGTAGAGGACGTCTAACCTGTTTTTTCAGGGCATGCTTGTGATGTGATATGGTCAAGACATGATGTGATATACGTTATTGTTGGGGAACATAGTAATTTCAAAAAAAATCCTACGCACACGCAAGATCATGGTGATGCATAGCAACGAGAGGGGAGAGTGTTGTCCACGTACCCTCGTAGACCGAAAGCGGAAGCGTTAGAACAACGCGGTTGATGTAGTCGTACTTCTTCACGGCCCGACCGATCAAGCACCGAAACTACGGCACCTCCGAGTTCTAGCACACGTTCAGCTCGATGACGATCCCCGTACTCCGATCCAGCAGAATGTCGGAGAAGAGTTCCGTCAGCACGACGGCGTGGTGACGATCTTGATGTTCTACCGTCACAGGGCTTCGCCTAAGCACCGCTACAATATTATCAAGGACTATGGTGGAGGGGGGGCACCGCACACGGCTAAGAGATCAAGAGATCAATTGTTGTTGTGTCTAGAGGTGCCCCCTTGCCCCTGTATATAAAGGAGCAAGGGGAGGGGGCCGGCGGCCTCATAGGGTGCGCCCCAAGGGGGGAATCCTACTGCTACTAGGAGTGGGTTCCCCTTTTCCTAGTCCAACTAGGAGGGGAAGGAAAGAGGAGGAGGGGAGAAGGAAAGAGGGGGACGGCCCCCAAAGCCCTAAACCAATTCGGTTTGGGCCTAGGGGGGCACACCCGACACTTCCTTGCTGCCCTCTATTTCCACTAAGGCCCATGAAGGCCCATTGACCCTCCCGGCGAATTCCCGTAACTCTCCGGTACTCCGAAATTTACCCGAATCACTTGGAACCTTTCCGGTGTCCGAATATAGTCATCCAATATATCGATCTTTACGTATCGACCATTTCGAGACTCCTCGTCATGTCCCTGATCTCATTCGGGACTCCGAACTCCTTCGGCACATCAAAACACATAAACTCATAATATAACTGTCATCGAACTTTAAGCGTGCGGACCCTACGGGTTCGAGAACTATGTAGACATGACCGAGACACGTTTCCGGTTAATAACCAATAGCGGAACCTGGATTCTCATATTGGCTCCCACATATTCTACGAAGATCTTTATCGGTCAAACCGCATAACAACATACGTTGTTCCTTTTGTCATCGGTATGTTACTTGCCCGAGATTCGATCGTCGGTATCTCAATACCTAGTTCAATCTGGTTACCGGCAAGTCTCTTTACTCGTTATGTAATGCATCATCCCGCAACTAACTCATTGGTCATATTGCTTGCAAGGCTTATAGTGATGTGCATTACTGAGAGGGCCCAGAGATACCTCCCCGACAATCGGAGTGACAAATCCTAATCTCGAAATACACCAACTCAACAAGTACCTTCGGAGACACCTACAGAGCTCCTTTATAATCACCCAGTTACGTTGTGACGTTTGGTAGCACACAAAGTGTTCCTCCGATAAATGGGAGTTGCATAATCTCATAGTCATAGGAACATGTATAAGTCATGAAGAAAGCAATAGCAACATGCTAAACGATCAAGTGCTAAGCTAACGGAATGGGTCAAGTCAATCACATAATTCTCCCGATGATGTGATCCCGTTAATCAAATGACAACTCATGTCTATGGCTAGGTAACTTAACCATCTTTGATTCACGAGCTAGTCAAGTAGAGGCATACTAGTGACACTATGTTTGTCTATGTATTCACACATGTATTATGTTTCCGGTTAATACAATTCTAGCATGAATAATAAACATTTATCATGAAATAAGGAAATAAATAATAACTTTATTATTGCCTCTAGGGCATATTTCCTTCAATCTCCCACTTGCACTAGAGTCAATAATCTAGTTCACATCGCCATGTGATTTAACACCAATATTCATATCTGTATATGATTAACACCCATAGTTCACATCGTCATGTGTCCAACACCCAAAGGGTTTACTAGAGTCAATAATCTAGTTCACATCGCTATGTGATTAACACCCAAAGAGTACTAAGGTGTGATCATGTTTTGCTCGTGAGAGAAGCTTAGTCAATGGGTCTATCACATTCAGAGCCGTATGTATTTTGCAAATATTCTATGTCTACAATGCTCTGCACGGATATATTCTAGCTAATTGCTCCCACTTTCAATATGTATCCAGATTGAGACTTAGAGTCATCTGGATCGGTGTAAAAGCTTGCACCGATGTAACTCTTTACGACGGACTCTTTTATCACCTCCATAATCGAGAAATATTTCCTTAGTCCTCACTAAGGATATTCTTGACCAATGTCCAGTGATCTACTCCTAGATCACTATTGTACTCCCTTGCCAAATTTAGAGCAAGGTATACAATAGGTCTGGTACATAGCATAGCATACTTTATAGAACCTATGACTAAGGCATAGGGAATGACTTTCATTCTTTTTTCTATTTTCTGCCGTGGTCAGGATTTGAGTCTTACTCAATTTCACACCTTTGCAACACATGCAAGAACTCTTTCTTTGACTGTTACATTTTGAACTACTTCAAAATCTTTGACAAGGTATGTTCTTATTGAAAAACTTATCAAGCGTCTTGATCTATCTCAATAGATCTTGATGCTCAATATGTAAGTAGCTTTACTGATGTCTTTCTTTTAAAGAACTCCTTTCAAATACTCCTTTATGCTTTCCAGAAAAATTCTACATCATTTCTGATCAACAATATGTTATTCACACATATTTATCAGAAAGGCGGTAGTGCTCCCACTCACTTTATTGTAAATACGGGCTTCACCGCAAGTCTGTATAAAACTATATGCTTTGATCAACTTATCAAAGCGTATATTCCAACTCCGAGATGCTTGCACCAGTCCATAGATGGATCGCTGGAGCTTGCACATTTTGTTAGCACCTTTAGGATTGACAAAACCTTCTGGTTGCATCATATACAACTCTTCTTTAAGAAAACCATTAAGGAATGCAATTTTGACATCCATTTGCCAGATTTCATAAAATGTGGCAATTGCTAACATGATTCGGACAGACTTAAGCATCGCTACAGTTGAGAAAATCTCATTGTAGTCAACACCTTGAACTTGTCGAAAACCTTTTTGTGACAAGTCGAGGTTTGTAGATAGTAACACTGCTATCAGTGTATGTCTTCCTCTTGAAGATCCATTTATACAATATGGCTTGCCGATCATCGGTCAACTCCACCAAAGTCCACACTTTGTTCTCATACATGGATCCCATCTCAGATTTCATGGCCTCAAGCCATTTCGCGGAATCTGGGCTCATCATTGCTTCCTCATAGTTCGTGGGTTCATCATGATCTAGTAACATGACTTCCAGAACAGGATTACCGCACCACTCTGGTGCGGACTATACTTTGGAAGACCTACGAGGTTTTGTAGTAACTTAATCTGAAGTTTCATGATCATCATCATTAGCTTCCTCACTAATTGGTGTAGGAATCACTGGAACTGATTTCTGTGATGAACTAGTTTCCAATTCGGGAGAAGGTACAAATTACCTTATCAAGCTCTACTTTCCTTCCACTCACTTCTTTCGAGAGAAACTACTTCTCTAGAAAGGATCCATTCTTAGCAACGGATGTTTTGCCTTCGGATCTATGATAGAATGTGTACCCAACACTTTCCTTTGGGTATTCTATGAAGACGCACTTCTCCGATTTGGGTTCGAGCTTCTTAGGTTGAAACCTTTTTCACATAAGCATCGCAACTCCAAACTTTAAGAAACGACAGCTTAGGTTTATTGCTAAACCATAGTTCATATGATGTCGTCTCAACGGATTTAGATGGTGCCCTATTTAAAGTGAATGCAGCTATCTCTAATGCATAACCCCAAAACGATATTGGTAAATCTGTAAGATACATCATAGATCACACCATATCCAATAAAGTGCGGTTACGACGTTCGGACACACCATTATGCTGTGGTGTTCCATGTGGCGTGCGCTGTGAAACTATACCACATTGTTTAAAATGAAGGCCAAACTCGTAACTCAGATATTCTTCTCTATGATCAGATTGTAGAAACTTTATTTTCTTGTTATGATGATTCTCCACTTCACTCTAATTTTTTTTGAACTTTTCAAATGTTTCAGACTTGTGCTTCATTAAGTAGATATACGCATATCTGCTCAAATCACGTGTGAAGGTCAGAAAATAACGATACCCGCCACGAGCATCAACACTCATTGGACCGCATGTTGGAAATATGCCCTAGAGGCAATAATAAAAGTATTATTATTATATTTCCTTGTTCATGATAATTGTCTTTTACTCATGCTATAACTGTATTATCCGGAAATCGTAATACACGTGTGAATACATAGACCACAATATGTCCCTAGTGAGCCTCTAGTTGACTAGCTCGTTGTGATCAACAGATAGTCATGGTTTCCTGGCTATGGACATTGGATGTCGTTGATAACGGGATCACATCATTAGGAGAATGATGTGATGGACAAGACCCAATCCTAAGACTAGCACAAAAGATCGTGTAGTTCATTTGCTAGAGCTTTGCCAATGTCAAGTATCTCTTCCTTTGACCATGAGATCGTGTAACTCCTGGATACCGTAGGAGTGCTTTGGGTGTATCAAACGTCACAACGTAACTGGGTGACTATAAAGGTGCACTACGGGTATCTCCGAAAGTATCTATTGTTTTATGCGGATCGAGACTGGGATTTGTCACTCCGTGTAAACGGAGAGGTATCTCTGGGCCCACTCGGTAGGACATCATCATATGCGCAATGTGACCAAGGAGTTGATCACGGGATGATGTGTTACGGAACGAGTAAAGTGACTTGCCAGGTAACGAGATTGAACAAGGTATTGGTATACCGATGATCGAATCTCGGGCAAGTAAAATACCGCTAGACAAAGGGAATTGAATACGGGATCGATTGAGTCCTTGACATCGTGGTTCATCCGATGAGATCATCGTGGAACATGTGGGAGCCAACATGGGTATCCAGATCCCGCTGTTGGTTATTGACCGGAGAACGTCTCGGTCATGTCTGCATGTCTCCCGAACCCGTAGGGTCTACACACTTAAGGTTCGATGACGCTAGGGTTATAAAGGAAGTTTGTATGTGGTTACCGAATGTTGTTCGGAGTCCCGGATGAGATCCCGGACATCACGAGGAGTTCCGGAATGGTCCGGAGGTAAAGATTTATATATAGGAAGTCCTGTTTCGGCCATCGGGACAAGTTTCGGGGTCATCGGTATTGTACCGGGACCACCGGAAGGGTCCCGGGGGCCCACCGGGTGGGGCCACCTGCCCCGGGGGGCACATGGGCTGTAGGGGGTGCGCCTTGGCCTACATGGGCCAAGGGCACCAGCCCCTAGAGGCCCATGCGCCAAGATAAAGGAAAAAGGGGAGAGTCCTAAAGGGGGAAGGCACCTCCGAGGTGCCTTGGGGAGGATGGACTCCTCCCCCCTCCTTAGCCGCACCCCTTTCTTGGAGTAGGGGGCAAGGCTGCGCCTCCCCCTTCTCCCCTGCCCCTATATATAGTGGAGGGGAGGGAGGGCATCCATACCTGAGCCCTTGGCGCCTCCCTCCCTCCCGTGACACCTCCTCCTCTCCCGTAGGTGCTTGGCGAAGCCCTGCAGGATTGCCACGCTCCTCCATCACCACCACGCCGTTGTGCTGCTGCTGGATGGAGTCTTCCTCAACCTCTCCCTCTCTCCTTGCTGGATCAAGGCGTGGGAGACATCGTCGAGCTGTACGTGTGTTGAACGCGGAGGTGCCGTCCGTTCGGCACTAGGATCATCGGTGATCTGAATCACGACGAGTACGACTCCATCAACCCCGTTCACTTGAACGCTTCCGCTTAGCGATCTACAAGGGTATGTAGATGCACTCTCCTTCTACTCGTTGCTGGTCTCTCCATAGATAGATCTTGGTGATTCGTAGGAATTTTTTTGAATTTCTGCTACGTTCCCCAACAGTGGCATCATGAGCTAGGTCTATTGCGTAGATTCTTTGCACAAGTAGAACACAAAGTAGTTGTGGGAGTTGATGTTGTTCAATATGCTTACCGTTACTAGTCCAATCTTGTTTCGACGGTATTGTGGGATGAAGCGGCCCGGACCGACCTTACACGTACTCTTACGTGAGACAGGTTCCACCGATTGACATGCACTTGGTGCATAAGGTGGCTAGCGGGTGCCAGTCTCTCCCACTTTAGTCGGAACGGATTCGATGAAAAGGGTCCTTATGAAGGGTAAATAGCAATTGGCATATCACGTTGTGGTTTGCGTAGGTAAGAAACGTTCTTGCTAGAAACCCATAGCAGCCACGTAAAACATGCAACAACAATTAGAGGACGTCTAACTTGTTTTTGCAGGGTATGCTATGTGATGTGATATGGCCAAGAAGAATGTGATGAATGATATATGTGATGTATGAGATTGATCGTGTTCTTGTAATAGGATTCACGACTTGCATGTCGATGAGTATGACAACCGGCAGGAGCCATAGGAGTTGTCTTTATTTTTTGTATGACCTGCGTGTCATTGAAGAACGCCATGTAAACTACTTTACTTTATTGCTAAACGCGTTAGTCATAGAAGTAGAAGTAGTCGTTGGCGTGACAACTTCATGAAGACACGATGATGGAGATCATGATGATGGAGATCATGGTGTCATGCCGGTGACAAGATGATCATGGAGCCCCGAAGATGGAGATCAATGGAGCTATATGATATTGGCCATATCATGTCACAACTATATAATTGCATGTGATGTTTATTATGTTTATGCATCTTGTTTACTTAGGACGATGGTAGTAAATAAGATGATCCCTTACAAAATTTCAAGAAGTGTTCTCCCCTAACTATGCACCGTTGCTATAGTTCGTCGCTTCTAAGCACCACGTGATGATCGGGTGTGATGGATTCTTACGTTCACATACAACGGGTGTAAGACAGTTTTACACAGTGAAAACACTTAGGGTTAACTTGACGAGCCTAGCATGTGCAGACATGGCCTCGAAACACGGAGACCGAAAGGTCGAGCATTAGTCGTATAGTAGATACGATCAACATGAAGATGTTCACCGATGATGACTAGTCCGTCTCACGTGATGATCGGACACGGCCTAGTTGACTCGGATCATGTAATCACTTAGATGACCAGAGGGATGTCTATCTGAGTGGGAGTTCATAAGATGAACTTAATTATCTTGAACATAGTCAAAAGACCTTTTTGCAAATTATGTCGTAAGCTCGCGCTTTAGTTCCACTGTTTAGATATGTTCCTAGAGAAAATAGTTGAAAGTTGAAAGTAGCAATTATGCAGACAGTAGAAAGCTCATGTCCTTAATGCACTGCTCAGTGTGCCGAACCCCAAACGTCGTTTGTGGATGTTGCGAACATCGGACATACACGTTTTGATAACTACATGATAGTTCAGTTAAACGGTTTAGAGTTGAGGCACTAAAGACGTTTTCGAAACGTCACGGAACATATGAGATGTTTCGAGGGCTGAAATTGGGATTTCAGGCTCGTGCCCACGTCAAGAGGTATAAGACCTCCGACGATTTTCTTAGCCTGCAAACTCAGGGAGAAAATCTCAATCGTTGAGCTTGTGCTCAGATTGTCTGAGTGCAACAATCACTTGAATCAAATGGGAGTTAATCTTCCAGATGAGATAGTGATGTTTCTCCAAAGTCATTGCCACCAAGCTGCTAGAGCTTCGTGATTAACTATAACATATCAGGGATAGATATGATGATCCTTGAAATATTCATGATGTTTGACACCGCGAAAGTAGAAATCAAGAAGGAGCATCAATTGTTGATGGTTGGTGAAACCACTAGTTTCAAGAAGGGTAAGGGAACAAAGGGATACTTCATGAAACGGCAATTCAGCTGCTGCTCTAGTGAAGAAACCCAAGGTTGAACCCAAACCCGAGACTAAGTGCTTCTGTAATAAGGGGAACAACCACTGGAGCAGCATTACCCTAGATACTTGGTAGATGAGAAGGCTGGCAAGGTCGATAGAAGTATATTGGATATACATTATGTTAATGTGTACTTTACTAGTACTCCTAGTAGCACCAGGGTATTAGATACCGGTTCGGTTGCTAAGTGTTAGTAACTCGAAATAAAAGGCTACGGAATAAACGGAGACTAGCTAAAGGAGAGCTGACGATATGTGTTGGAAGTGTTTCCAAGTTTGATATAATCAAACATCGCACGCTCCCTCTACCATCAAGATTAGTATTAAACCTGAATGGTTTATTGAATCTCGATCATAGTGATACATATTTTCATGCCAAAAGATATAAGATAGTAATGATAGTACCACTAACTTGTGGCACTGCCATGTAAGTCATAATGGTATAAAACGCATGAAGAAGATCCATGTCGATGGATCTTTGGACTCACTCATTTTTGAAAAGTTTGAGACATGCGAACCATGTCTATTGGTATATATGCATGAAGAAGCTCCATGCAAATGGACCATTCGGACTCACTTGATTTTGAATCACTTGAGATATGCAAATCATACCACATAGGCAAGATGACTGAAAAGCCTCGGTTTCAATAAGATGGAACAAGATAGCAACTTGTTGGAAGTAACACATTTTGATGTGTGCAGTCCAATGAGTGCTGAGGCATGCAGTGAATATCGTTATGTTCTTACTTCACAGATGATTCGAGTAGATGTTGAGAATATTTACTTGATGAAACACAAGTCTGAATTATTGAATGGTTCAAGTAATTTCAGAGTGAAGTAGCAGATCATTGTGACAAGAGGATAAAATGTCTATGATATGATCATAGAGATGAATATCTGAGTTACGAGTTTTGGCACACAATTAAGACATTGTGGAAATTGTTTCGCAATTAATACCGCCTGGAACACCATAGTGTGATGGTGTGTCCGAACATCATAGTTGCACCCTATTGGATATGGTGCGTACCATGATGTCTCTTATCGAATTACCACTATCGTTCATGGGTTAGGCATTAGAGACAACCACATTCACTTTAAATAGGGCACCACGTAATTCCGTTGAGATGACACCGTATGAATTATGGTTTAGAGAAACCTAAGTTGTCGTTTCTTAAAAGTTTGGGGCTGCGACGCTTATGTGAAAAAGTTTCAGGCTGATAAGCTCGAACCCAAAGCGGATAAAATACATCTTCATAGGACACCCAAAACAGTTGGGTATACCTCCTAATTCAGATCCGAAAGCAATATGAATTATTTCTAGAATCGGGTCCTTTCTTGAGGAAAGGTTTCTCTCGAAAGAGTTGAGTGGGAGGATGGTGGAGACTTGATGAGGTTATTGAACCGTCTCTTCAACTAGTGTGTGGCAGGGCACATGAAGTTGTTCCTGTGGCACCTACACCAATTGAAGTGGAAGCTTATGATATTGATCATGAAACTTCGGATCAAGTCACTCCAAACCTCGTAGGACGACAAGGACACGTACTACTTCGGAGTGGTAAGGTGATCCTGTCTTGAAGGTCATGTTGCTAGACAACAATGAACCTACGAGCTATGGAGAAGCGATGGTGGGCCCGGATTCCGATAAATGGCTCGAGGCCATAAAATCCGAGAACGGATCCATGGACTTTGGTGGACTTGCCCGATGATCGGCAAGCCATTAAGATAAATGGATCTTTAAGAAGAAGACGGACGTGGATGGTAATGTCACCATCCATGAAGCTCGACTTGTGGCAAAAAGTTTTTCACAAGTTCAAGGAGTTGACTACGATGAGATTTTCTCATCCGTAGCGATGCTTAAGTCCGTCGGATTCATGTAAGCATTAGCTGTATTTATGAAATCTGGCAGATGGATATCAAAACGAGTTTCCTTACCAGTTTTCGTGAGGAAAGGTTGTATGTAATACAATCAGAAAGTTTTTTGTCGATCCTAAGGATGCTAAAAGGTATGCTAGCTCCAGCGATCCTTCTAAGGACTGGAGTGAGCATCTCGGAGTTGGAATGTATGCTTTGATGATGATCAAAGATTTTGGGTTTGTACAAAGTTTATGAGAAACTTGTATTTCCAAAGAAGTGAGTGGGAGCACTATAGAATTTCTGATGAATACATGTTGATCAGAAATGATGTAGAATTTCTGGAAAGCATATAGGGTTATTTTGAAAGTGTTTTTCAATAGAAAGCCTGGATTAAGCTACTTGAACATTGAGCATCAAGATCTATAAGGATAGATCAAAATGCTTAATAATACTTTCAAATGAGCACATACCTTGACATGATCTTGAAGGTGTTCAAGATGAACCAGTCAAAGAAGGAGTTCTTGCCTGAGTTGTAAGGTACGAAGTTAAGACTTAAAGCTCGACCACGGCAGAATAGAGAGAAAGGACGAAGGTCGTCCCCTATGCTTAAGACGTAGGCTCTTCAGTATGCTATGCTGTGTACCGCACCTGAAGTGTGCCTTGCCATGAGTTAGTCAAGGGGTACAAGAGTGATCCAAGAATGGATCATAGACAACGGTCAAAGTTATCCTTAGTAACTAGTGGACTAAGGAATTTTCTCGATTATGGAGGTGGTAAAAGAGTTCGTCGTAAAGGTTACGACGATGCAAGCTTGACACCTATCCGGATAGCTCTGAGTAGAGAGACCGGATACATATAATGGAGCAATAATTTAGAATAGCTCCAAGTAGAACAGTTATTTGGAATAGCTCCAAATAGAGCGTGGTAGCTGCATCTAGGAGATGACATAGAGATTTGTAAAGCACACACGGATCTGAAAGGTTCAGACCCGTTGACTAAAACCTCTCTCACAAGCAACATGATCAAACATAAAACTCATTGAGTGTTAATCACATAGTAATGTGAACTAGACTACTAACTCTAGTAAACTCTTGGGTATTAGTCACATGGTGATGTGACCTGTGAGTGTTAATCACATGGCGATGTGAACTAGATTATTGACTCTAGTGCAAGTGGGAGACTGTTGGAAATATGCCCTAGAGGCAATAATAAAAGTATTATTATTATATTTCCTTGTTCATGATAATTGTCTTTTACTCATGCTATAACTGTATTATCTGGAAATCGTAATACACGTGTGAATACATAGACCACAATATGTCCCTGGTGAGCCTCTAGTTGACTAGCTCGTTGTGATCAACAGATAGTCATGGTTTCCTGGCTATGGACATTGGATGTCATTGATAACGGGATCACATCATTAGGAGAATGATGTGATGGACAAGACCCAATCCTAAGACTAGCACAAAAGATCGTGTAGTTCATTTGCTAGAGCTTTGCCAATGTCAAGTATCTCTTCCTTTGACCATGAGATCGTGTAACTCCTGGATACCGTAGGAGTGCTTTGGGTGTATCAAACGTCACAACGTAACTGGGTGACTATAAAGGTGCACTACGGGTATCTCCGAAAGTATCTATTGTTTTATGCGGATCGAGACTGGGATTTGTCACTCCGTGTAAACGGAGAGGTATCTCTGGGCCCACTCGGTAGGACATCATCATATGCGCAATGTGACCAAGGAGTTGATCACGGGATGATGTGTTACGGAACGAGTAAAGTGACTTGCCAGTAACGAGATTGAACAAGGTATTGGTATACCGACGATCGAATCTCGGGCAAGTAAAATACCGCTAGACAAAGGGAATTGAATACGGGATCGATTGAGTCCTTGACATCGTGGTTCATCCGATGAGATCATCGTGGAACATGTGGGAGCCAACATGGGTATCCAGATCCCGCTGTTGGTTATTGACCGGAGAACGTCTCGGTCATGTCTGCATGTCTCCCGAACCCGTAGGGTCTACACACTTAAGGTTCGATGACGCTAGGGTTATAAGGGAAGTTTGTATGTGGTTACCGAATGTTGTTCGGAGTCCCGGATGAGATCCCGGACATCACGAGGAGTTCCGGAATGGTCCGGAGGTAAAGATTTATATATAGGAAGTCCTGTTTCGGCCATCGGGACAAGTTTCGGGGTCATCGGTATTGTACCGGGACCACCGGAAGGGTCCCGGGGGCCCACCGGGTGGGGCCACCTGCCCCGGGGGGCCACATGGGCTGTAGGGGGTGCGCCTTGGCCTACATGGGCCAAGGGCACCAGCCCCTAGAGGCCCATGTGCCAAGATAAAGGAAAAAGGGGAGAGTCCTAAAGGGGGAAGGCACCTCCGAGGTGCCTTGGGGAGGATGGACTCCTCCCCCCTCCTTAGCCGCACCCCTTTCTTGGAGTAGGGGGCAAGGCTGCGCCTCCCCCTTCTCCCCTGCCCCTATATATAGTGGAGGGGAGGGAGGGCATCCATACCTGAGCCCTTGGCGCCTCCCTCCCTCCCGTGACACCTCCTCCTCTCCCGTAGGTGCTTGGCGAAGCCCTGCAGGATTGCCACGCTCCTCCATCACCACCACGCCGTTGTGCTGCTGCTGGATGGAGTCTTCCTCAACCTCTCCCTCTCTCCTTGCTGGATCAAGGCGTGGGAGACATCGTCGAGCTGTACGTGTGTTGAACGCGGAGGTGCCGTCCGTTCGGCACTAGGATCATCGGTGATCTGAATCACGACGAGTACGACTCCATCAACCCCGTTCACTTGAACGCTTCCGCTTAGAGATCTACAAGGGTATGTAGATGCACTCTCCTTCTACTCGTTGCTGGTCTCTCCATAGATAGATCTTGGTGATTCGTAGAAATTTTTTTGAATTTCTGCTACGTTCCCCAACACCGCATACATCGGTATGTATTATTTCCAACAAGTTAGTAGCTCGTTCCATTGTTCCGGAGAATGGAGTTTTAGTCATCTTGCCCAAAAGGAACGGTTCGCAAGCATCAAATGATTCATAACCAAGTGATTCCGAAAAATCCATCTTTATGGATTTTGTTCATGCGCTTTACACCGATATGACCCAAACGGTAGTGCCACAAATAAGTTGCACTATCATTATTAACTTTGCATCTTTTGGCATCAACATTACGAATATGTGTATCACTATGATCAAGATTCAATAAACCATCACCATTGGTGTATGACCATAGAAGGTTTTATTCATGTAAACAGAATAACAATTTATTCTCTATCTTAGATGAATAATTGTATTGTAATAAACATGATCTTATCATATTCATGCTCAATGCAAACACCAAATAACATTTATTTAGGTTTAACACTAATCTCGAAAATATAGGGAGTGTGTGATGATGATCATATCAATCTTGGAACTACTTCCAACATACATCGTCACTTCACCCTCAACTAGTCTCTGTTTATTCTGAAACTCCTGTTTTGAGTTACTAATTTTTAGCAACCGAACAAGTATCAAATACTCAGGGGCTACTATAAACACAAGTAAGGTACACATCAATAACCTATATATCAAATATACCCTTGTTCACTTTGCCATCTTACTTATCCACCAAATATTCAGGATATTTCCGCTTCCAGTGACCATTTCCTTTGCAGTAGAAGCACTCGGTTTCAGGCTTTGGTCCAGCTTTGGGCTTCTTTGCGGGAGTAACAACTTGCTTGTCATTCTACTTGAAGTTCCCTTTCTTTCCCTTTGCCCTTTTCTTGAAACTAGTGGTCTTGTCAATCATCAAAACTTGATGCTCTTTCTTGATTTCTACCTTCGTCGATTTCAACATCACGAAGAGCTCGGGAATTGTTTTCGTCATCCCTTGCATATTATAGTTCATCATGAAGTTCTAGTAACTAGGTGATGGTGACTAGAGAACTCTGTCAATCACTATCTTATCTGGAAGATTAACTCCCACTTGATTCAAGCGATTGTAGTACCCAGACAATATGAGCATATGCTCACTAGTTGAGTGATTCTCCTCCATCTTTTAGCTATAGAACTTGTTGGGGACTTCATATCTCTCAACTCGGGTATTTGCTTGAAATATTAACTTCAACTCCTAGAACATCTCATATGGTCCATGACGTTCAAAACGTCTTTGAAGTCCCGATTCTAAGCAATTAAGCATGGTGCACTAAACTATCAAGTAGTCATCATATTGAGCTAGCCAAACTTTCATAACGTCTGCATCTGCTCCTGCAATAGGTCTGTCACCTAGCGGTGCATCAAGGACATAATTCTTCTATGCAGCAATGAGGATAAACCTCAGATCACGGATCCAATCCGCATCATTGCTACTAACATTTTTTAACATAGTTTTTCTCTAGGAACATATCAAAATAAACATAGGGAAGCAACAACGCGAGCTATTGATCTACAACATAATTTGCAAAATACTATCAGGACTAAGTTCATGATAAATTTAAGTTCAATTAATCATATTACTAAAGAACTCCCACTTAGACAGACATCTCTCTAGTCATCTAAGTGATCACGTGATCCAAATCAACTAAACCATGTCCGATCATCACGTGAGATGGAGTAGTTTTCAATGGTGAACATCACTATGTTGATCATATCTACTATTTGATTCACATTCGACCTTTCGGTCTCCGTGTTCCGAGGCCATATCTGTATATGCTAGGCTCGTCAAGTTTAACTTGAGTATTCCGCGTGTGCAACTGTTTTGCACCCGTTGTATTTGAACGTAGAGCCTATCACACCCGATCATCACGTGGTGTCTCAGCACGAAGAACTTTCACAACGGTGCATACTCAGGGAGAACACTTCTTGATAATTAGTGAGAGATCATCTTATAATGCTACCGTCAATCAAAGCAAAATAAGATGCATAAAGGATAAACATCACATGCAATCAATATAAGTGATATGATATTGTAACGCCCCGGATTCTATACACCAGGTGTCCACCAGTTATTCGTCGTCGTTGCCATGTCATTTGCTTGCGTGTTGCATTTTGTCATGTCATCATGTGCATTGCATTGCATACGTGTTCATCTCTTGCATCCGAGCATTTTCCCCGTTGTCCGTTTTGCAATCCGGCACTCCTATGTCCCCCGGCGCCCCCCTTTTGTCTCCTATTGTGAGTGGGTGTTAAACTTTCTTGGAATGGCGCGAGGTTTGTCAAGTGGCCTTGGTATAGCACCGGTAGACCGCCTGTCAAGTTTCGTGCCATTTGGAGGTCGTTTGGTACTCCAACGATTAACCGGGTAGCCGCAAAAGCCTCTTTTGTCTTGCAGCCCAACACCCTTCCAAACAGGACCAAAACCCATCCTAACCCCCTCCATGCTCTCGGTCGTTTGATCACGATCGTGTGGGCGAAAACCGCTCCTCATTTGGACTCTCCTAGCTCCCAGAATCTATAAATAGACCCTCCCCGTCCAAATTCGCGGATCAAATCCTACCCTAACCCTAAAACTTCCCCCGCCGCCACCGGACATGTCCAACTCCAGCCGGACACGTCCAGCTTCCACCTCACCCCGGCGAATCACGTGCCGCCACGTCACCCCGCAACCCCTCTCCTCCAACCGCGCCTCGCCACGTGTCCCCGCGGCCCTCCTCTCCCCACCGCGCCGCCGCGGGCCCGCCGAGCCCGAGGCCGGCCCGCGCAGGTCCGCCCGCCCGCGCCCGCGCCCGAGGCCCCCGCCTCCCGCGCTGGCCGCCGCCGCCGCCGCCCGCTGCCGCGACCCTGCCGCCGTGCGCCTCACGCCGCCTCCGCACGCCGGCCGACGCCTCCGCGCCCGACCCCGTGCTGCCCCGCCGCCGCTGGAGCTCGCCGCCTCCGTCGCAGATCTTACCCGCCGGCGCCTGGTGCTCCTCGCTGGAGCCCGCGCCCCGCCTCCCATTCGCCGCACCGCGTCGCCTCCGCCCCGATCCGGCCAGGAGCCGCCAGATCCGGCCTTCTCCGGTCTTCCTCGCCCTTCGCCGGCCTCCTCCGCTCGCCGGAGTTCGCTGGAGCTCTTCTTCGACCAGATCCGTGAAGGTGGACGAGATCCACCAGTCCCTCCTTCCAAACGCCTCCCTACGCCCAGATCCCTCCATTCCGGGTCGAACCCGTCCCGCGTTGACTTTTCGCGGAGGTAATTTTGCCTAAGTCCTTGAGATCTGCAGCATTATCATGCCATGCTCATCGCATCATAACTCTGTGCATACTGCTCCGTTTCGTGCGTGTAATATGTCAAATTGTTCGTCTCGACGAGTACTTCATTTCATTCCATTGCATCATGTTCATTTGGGTTCATCTTGATGCCTGAATCATCGTTGCAAGAGTGCATGTTGCTGTTAATCTGCTGAAACTGTTATAACATGCTTTTTTGTCTTTTTTGCCATGATTAATGTGTGCATCTTATGAACTTGAGCCCTACATATGTTTTGAACTATGCCATGCCATCTTTACAGGGGTGTATGCCATGTATTTTTGTGATCAATATGGTGACTAGCACAAGCATGTAAACTAGGCCTCATGATGTTGCTGATTTCAGTCCCTGTTCTGCTGTTATTTTTATGCCATGTAAACGTGATGCTACAGAGAGATCCATGCTTATTTTGAGATACTTCAGTAAGGATGTTTTGTACATATGGTTATGAGCTATCCATCCATACCCCTTTTTACAATTATGGAGTATCCTAGCATGTCATTTTCATGCTCTACTTTTGCTTCAAAATGTTTCCTGGCAGATTGTTTACATGTTATTCAATTTTGCCAAGGTTGTTGTAGTTGATCCTTGCATGCTATGAACTTGTTCTTGCCATGCTTAGCTTCATAAACATGTCTTCTTACTATTGGTTGCCTTGTCATGCCATGTATTGCTCTGTGGTGAGTGTTACAAGCTCACCAACATGCCTACTTATTGTTGTTCCTGCCTTGTATGAATCTGTCATATAACTTGCCATGTTTACATGGGTGCCATCATATCTTCTGACCCTTTTTGGCTCATGGTCAGTAAGGGACATTTGTTCTATGCATTTAGTAGATTCATTCCAGGCCTTTGTTTGTTATGTTAAGTTCCTGTAACATGTTGTTTGATAGCTCTAAACATTGCAACCTGATGTTATTTCCTCAGTCTGAAACTGTTATTATTTGCAATCTTGCCATGTGTGTTTGAGCATGTTCTAGTGATTTCTGGAGATAGCTCAGTGTTCATGTTTTGTCATGCTTTAACTGTACTTCATGCCCATGCCTTTTGTTATTATGTTGAGATGTTGTAGCTTGTTGGTTTGATGCTTGCAAGATGCCTAGTTGCTGTTTTAGACAGATTGTTGCTATATCTTGTTTGGTGTGTATGTGTTGAACCGTTGCTTCGTTTTGAGTGTGCTCTATATGAAACTTGCTTGATTTTGCATGTAGCTTCATATTATCATGTTGAATCTTTGTTTTGAGGTGTTTGCTTGATGTTTGTATGCATTTCGCATCAATGCCATGTTTGACTTGTTTTGCTCATATCTTCTAGG
The DNA here is from genome assembly GCF_018294505.1 of Triticum aestivum. NCBI lineage: Eukaryota > Viridiplantae > Streptophyta > Magnoliopsida > Poales > Poaceae > Triticum > Triticum aestivum. Next base: position 578,831,041 of record NC_057804.1, read on the forward strand.
CCGTAGCTCCGAATTAAATGAACCTTATATGTAACTTGATTAGTATCTCGTGTAGATCATCTTGATGCATCTTAACTTGCTGTTTAACAACTTGAACACAATGTTTATTCAGATCTGGACCAATTTCGAAATATGCATATGAGGACTTACCGGAATTGTTATATGTTATTTCTGGCCTCATTTAAACTTGCCTTGATGTGTTGTTTTTGTATGCATCATCTCTTGCCATGAGTAGCTCCATGTAGCCTTGTCATGCATCATGATTGTTGTGCATCATGACTTGTTCATGTGTGGTGTGTTTACCATGTTGTGTGCTTCTTCTCTATAGTTCCCGTATCATTGCGATCGTGAGGATTCGTTCGTCTACGCTTGGCTCGTCTTCGTGGCTTCATCCGTTCGTCTTCTTCATGGACTCGTTCTTCTTCCTATTGGGATTTTAGGCAAGATGACCGCTACCCTGGATCTCACTACTATCATTGCTATGCTAGTTGCTTTGTTCTATCGCTATGCTGCGCTACCTATCTCCTTTTGATCAAGCCTCCCAAATTGCCATGTCAGCCTCTAACCTTTTGCACCCTTCCTAGCAAACTGTTGCTTGGCTATCTTACCACTTTGCTCAGCCCCTCTTATAGCATTGCTAGTTGCAGGTGAAGTTGAAGATTGTTCCATGATGGACAGGATTATGTTGGGATATCACAACATCTCCTATATTATTAATGCATCTATATATTTGGTAAAGGGTGGAAGGCTCAGCCTTATGCCTGGTGTTTTGTTCCACTCTTGCCGCCCTAGTTTCCATCATACCAGTGTTATGTTCCCGGATTTTGCGTTCCTTACGCGGTTGGGTGATTTATGGGTCCCCCTTGACAGTTCGCTTTGAATAAAACTCCTCCAGCAAGGCCCAACCTTGGTTTTACCATTTGCCTCACCACCACCTACATTTCCCTTGGGAGTAATTAACCCGAGGGTCATATTTATTATAGCCCCCCCGGGTCAGTGCTTGTCTAAGTGTTGGTCCGAACCAGAGCCACTTGCAGCGCCACCTCGGGGAAACTTGAGGGTTGGTTTTAGTCGTACGTAGTGTTCATCCGGTGTTTCCCTGACAACGAGATATGTGCAGCTCCTATCGGGATTGTCGGCGCATCGGGCGGTCTTGCTGGTCTTGTTTTACCATTGTCGAAATGTCTTGTAAACCGGGATTCCGAGTCTGATCGGGTCTTCTTGGGAGAAGGTATATCCTTCGTTGATCGCGAGAGCTTATCATGGGCTAAGTTGGGACACCCCTGCAGGGTATAAACTTTTGAAAGCCGTGCCCACAATTATGGGCAGATGGGAATTTGTTAATGTCCGGTTGTAGATTACTTGACACCAGATCCGAATTTAAAATGCATCAACCGCGTGTGTAGCCGTGATGGTCTCTTCTCGGCGGAGTCCGGGAAGTGAACACGGTCTTTGGGTTATGTTTGACGTAAGTAGGAGTTCAGGATCACCTCTTGATCATTGCTAGCTTCACGACCGTTCCGCTTGTTCTCTTCTCGCTCTTATTTGCGTATGTTAGCCACCATATATGCGTAGTCGCTGCTGCAACCTCACCACTTTACCCCTTCCTTTCCCATTAAGCTTTGCTAGTCTTGATACCCATGGTAATGGGATTGCTGAGTCCTCGTGGCTCATAGATTACTACAACAACAGTTGCAGGTACAGGTTGTTGCGATGATCTTGACGCGAGAGCAATGCTTGCTTGTTTTGGAGTTCTTCTTCTGCTTCTTCTTTGATCAGGGGATAGGTTCCAGGTCGGCAGCCTGGGCTAGCAGGGTGGATGTCGTTTGAGTTTCTGCTTGTGTTCCATCTGTAGTTGGATGTTGATCTCTTGTAAGATGATGTTGTATTTGTGTGGCACTGTATGCCTCTTGTATGTATCCCCATCTATTATGTAATGTTGATGTAATGATATCCACCTTGCAAAAGCGTTTCAATATGCGGGTCTATCCTTGGTGGGACCTTCGAGTTCCTTTTGGATAGGGTCACATATTGGGCATGACAAGTTGGTATCAGAGCCTCGACCGACCCTAGGAGCCCCCCTTGTTTGATCGTGTAGTTTGGCCGTTGTTGAGTCTAGAAGAAAACTGTTTTCTGAGTCTAGTTATATCGAAGAGTAGGAATTCTTTTACTCCTCATCCTCTTTGTCGCTCTGGTGAGGAATATTGACGTAGGTGTTTTGATTTACTTCTCTCCCCCTTCAAATTTTCTTTAGGTTCACGCAGTTGGTTTTCCGATCGTTGTTCCTCAGCTCTTTTCATCCGGTGCATTTCTCGTCAAGTTGACTCGAACCTCTTCATCTTTGCCAAGTTCAATCGTTAGTTGTTTTTGTTTTTCCACCCGCCCACCCTTCTTCCTCTCGGAACCGGAGTCCGTAATCGAGTATGCTTTCTACTCGTGCGAAGTGTTTGCTTTCTTTCCTCAATGATTCCAACCGGTGTTTTCTCTTCAAGATATTCGTTGCTTCCCCCTTCCAAGTTGCTTTTGTTTTCCCTCCCCCCACCCCTTTTCTTCCCGGAGTCTGAGCATCTATTCGAGAAGCTATTTCATTCGTGCGGAACCTCTTCAGGTTTTTCGCTCAATTATCTCAACCGGTGAACTCTCGTCTCGTTCGTCATTCTTCATCTCTTTTTCTTTTCCAGTGGATCCGAATTCAAGTTTTTCGTTGCCGATCGTATTCTTTCCCTCAGCTCAAATATTTCCCTTTGCTCGTTCGCCTCTCGCCATTCTATCATTCCGGAGTTCAAGACATCTCAGGAGATTCGCTTGTGTTCGAATTAATTCGAGGTTGCCACCTCATTCAAATATTTCAATTGTTCCGGTACATCATCTATCTGTTCAACAATCCTTTCCAACGGTGTTTTCTTCAGTGGGCCCTAACCCACAGGTCTTTTCCCAGGATCTTACCTGACTCTGCTAATTATTCCGGAGCCATCACTAATTCTTTTCAAGTGTGATGTAAGAATGAATTTCATCAGTCACATGCCTTTTCAAGATCGATTTCAATTATTTTCATCTTTGGTTCAACCCTTCCTCTTTGTTTTTCATCCTCCCGGAGTATCCCAGTAATTTTGGTGGTGTTTCTCGTCAACATTTAGAGACCGAAGAAGAGTTTTTCCGCTAAATCTTGCCCGTTCTGCCGAAGATTCGTGGTTCTAGCTTCATATCATCCTCTCGAATTATTCCAATCGTCAGAGATTCTTTTCACCCATCTGGAGTATGCCGGTAGTTGTTTTCCCATTTCTTTTTACCGGAGGCCATCATTCCAGTTATCGTTCTCTATTTATCCCGGTGCTTCATTCAAGTGTTCTTTAATCAGCTCATGATCTCTTTATTCTTTTGCATCTAAATCCCCTCTAGCTTTTGGGTTCTTCCAATTCTTCTCGGTGATTCTTTCTCTTTCGTCAGTCATTTCTGAATTCTAACGGTGGTTCGTTCAAGATTCTTTTTCCTTGATTATCATTTTAATTCATTAGATCTTTCCAATCCTACCGGTGGTTCATGAAGACTTTCTCAAGTTTTGGCGCTATATCTCCCCTTAATCTTTTCCCAATGTGAATAAGTAGTATGCAAATCCATTGCTTCTCATCAATTTAATTGGTGGAGGATAAGCATAACATAATTCTTATTCTCATTTCATCGTGGTCAAGTTGATTAATTCTTTCTTTGGAGATTGTTCGTGATGAGTGATTTTCTCGGATCTAAGTCATTCATCTTTTCTTTTCCGGAGTTCCAAGCTTCTCGCTGGTTTTCGTCGCGAAGCTCCATCTGAATCATCGCAAGGCTCATCTTATTCTTTCATCCTTCATTCTATCTCATCATCCTTTTGTCACCGGAGTTCTTCATGGTGGTTCGTCATGATTTAATTCATCCCTCAAGTGTTCATCAAGATTCTTGTAGGCGAAGCTCAAGTATTCTTCTTCTTGATTCGCGAGGTGCATTTTAATTCTCCGTAACTTTTGAAGTGGAGTTTTACATTTCTTTGTTCTTCTCAGATATTCAACTCTATTCAATCCTTCTTTCTAAGTTCTTTTCATTCCATTCTTTCAATTCTTTTGGAGACATTGCATGGTCATCTCGTCAAGTGTCCGTTCTTTTGATTCTCGTCGTTCCTCTCTTCTTCTCGAGTGCTCTCGATTCTTTGCTTATTCTCTTGAGTTCTTGTTTCACCTCATCCCTTTTCCCTTCCGTCTCGGTTCTAAGATCTCGGGACGAGATCTCTTGTTAGTTGAGTGTTGTAACGCCACGGATTCTATACGCCAGGTGTCCGCTAGTTATTCGTCGTCATTTCCATGTCATTTGCTTGCGTGTTGCATTTTTTCATGTCATCATGTGCATTGCATTGCATACGTGTTCATCTCTTGCATCCGAGCATTTTCCCCGTTGTCCGTTTTGCAATCCAACACTCCTATGTCCCCCGGCGTCCCTCTTTTGTCTCCTGTTGTGAGTGGGTGTTAAACTTCCTCGGAATGGCGCGAGGTTTGTCAAGTGGCCTTGGTATAGCACCGGTAGACCGCCTGTCAAGTTTCGTGCCATTTGGAGGTTGTTTGGTACTCCAACGGTTAACCGGGTAGCCGCAAAAGCCTCTTTTGTCTTGCAGCCCAACACCCTTCCAAACTGGCCCAAAACCCATCCTAACCCCCTCCATGCTCTCGGTCGTTCGATCACGATCATGTGGGCGAAAACCGCTCCTCATTTGGACTCTCCTAGCTCCCAGAATCTATAAATAGACCCTCCCCGTCCAAATTCGCGGATGAAATCCTACCCTAACCCTAAAACTTCCCCCGCTGCCACCGGACATGTCCAACTCCGGCTGGACACGTCCAGCTTCCACCTCACCCCGGCGAATCACGCGCCGCCACTTCACCCCGCCGCCCCTCTCCTCCAACCGCGCCTCGCCATGTGTCCCCGCGGCCCTCCTCTCTCCAGCGCGCCGCCGTGGGCCCGCCGAGCCCGAGGCCGGCCCGCGCAGGCCCGTCCGCCCGCGCCCGTGCCCGAGGCCCCCGCCTCCCGCGCCGGCCGCGGCCGCCGCCGCCCGCCGCCGCGGTGCCTCACCGTCGCTGCGACCCCGCCGCCTGGTGCCTCGCGCCGCCTCCGCACGCCGGCCGGCGCCTCCACGCCCGACCCCGTGCCGCCTCGCCGCCTCGGTATCTGCCGACCCCGCCACTGCCGGAGCTCGCCGCCTCCACCGCAGATCTTCCCCACCGGCGCCTGGTGCTCCTCGCCGGAGCCCGCGCCCTACCTCTCCAGCGCCGCGCCCCGCCTCCCATTCGCCGCGCCGTGTCACCTCCGCCCCGATCCGGCCAGGAGCCACCGGATCCAGCCTTCTCCGGTCTTCCTCGCCCCTCGCCGGCCTCCTCCGCTCGCCGGAGTTCGCCGGAGCTCTTCTCCGACCAGATCCGTGAAGGTGGATGAGATCCACCAGTCGCTCCTTCCAAACGCCTCCCTACGCTCGGATCCCTCCGTCCCGGGTCGAACCCGTCCCGCATTGACTTTTCGCGGAGGTAATTTGCCTAAGTCCCTGAGATCTGCAGCATTATACCTCCATGTTCATCGCATCATAACTCTGCGTACTGCTCCATTTCGTGCGTGTAATATGTCAAATTGTTTGTCTCGATGAGTACTTCATTTCATTCCATTGCATCATGTTCATTTGAGTTCATATTGATGCCTGAATCATCGTTGCAAGAGTGCATGTTGCTGTTAATCCGCTGAAACTGTTATAACATGCCCTTTTGTCTTTTTTGCCATGATTGATGTGTGCATCTTATGAACTTGAGCCCTACATATTATTGAACTATGCCATGCTATCTTTACAGGGGTGTATGCCATGTATTTTTGTGATCAATGTGGTGACTAGCACAAGCATGTAAACTAGGCCTCGTGATGTTGCTGATTTCAGTCCCTGTTCTGCTGTTATTTTTATGCCATGTAAACGTGATGCTACAGAGAGATCCATGCTTATTTTGAGATACTTCAGTAAGGATGTTTTGTACATATGGTTATGAGCTATCCATCCATGCCCCTGTTTGCAATTATGGAGTAGCCTAGCATGTCATTTTCGTGCTCTACTTTTGCTTCAAAATGTTTCCTGGCAGATTGTTTACATGTTATTCAATTTTGCCAAGGTTGTTGTAGTTGATCCTTGCATGCTATGAACTTGTTCTTGCCATGCTTAGCTTCATAAACATGTCTTCTTACTGTTGGTTGCCTTGTCATGCCATGTATTGCTCTGTGGTGAGTGTTACAAGCTCACCAACATGCCTACTTATTGTTGTTCCTGCCATGTATGAATCTGTCATATAACTTGCCCTGTTTACATGGGTGCCATCATATCTTCTGACCCTTTTTGGCCCATGGTCAGTAAGGGACATTTGTTCTATGCATTTAGTAGATTCATTCCATTCCTTTGTTTGTTATGTTAAGTTCCTGTAACATGTTGTTTGATAGCTCTAAACATTGCAACCTGATGTTATTTCCTAATAGTCTGAAACTGTTATTATTTGCAATCTTGCCATGTGTGTTTGAGCATGTTCTAGTGATTTCTGGAGATAGCTCAGTGTCCATGTTTTGTCATGCTTTAACTGTACTTCATGCCCATGCCTTTTGTTATTACGTTAAGATGTTGTAGCTTGTTGGTTTGATGCTTGCAAGATGCCTAGTTGCTATTTTAGACAGATTGTTGCTATATCTTGTTTGGTGTGTATGTGTTGAACCGTTGCTCCGTTTTGAGTGTGCTCTATATGAAACTTGCTTAATTTTGCATGTAGCTTCATATTATCATGTTGCATCTTTGTTTTGAGGTGTTTGCTTGATGTTTGTATGCATTTTGCATCAATGCCATGTTTGACTTGTTTTGCTCATATCTTCTAGGCCGTAGCTCTGAATTAAATGAACCTTATATGTAACTTGACTAGAATCTCGTGTAGATCGTCTTGGTGCATCTTGACTTGCTGTTTAACAACTTGAACATAATGTTTATTCAGATCTGGACTAATTTCGAAATATGCATATGAGGACTTACCGGAATTGTTATATGTTATTTCTGGCCTCATTTAAACTTGCCTTAATGTGTTGTTCTTGTATGCATCATCTCTTGCCATGAGTAGCTCCATGTAGCCTTGTCATGCATCATGCTTGTTGTGCATCATGCCTTGTTCATGTGTGGTGTGTTCACCATGTTGTGTGCTTCTTCTCGATAGTTCCCGTATCGTTGCGATCGTGAGGATTCGTTCGTCTATGCTTGGCTCGTCTTCGTGGCTTCATCTGTTCGTCTTCTTCATGGACTTGTTCTTCTTCCTAGCGGGGTTTCAGGCAAGATGACCGCTACCCTAGATCTCACTACTATCATTGCTATGCTAGTTGCTTCATTCTATCGCTATACTGCGCTACCTATCTCCTTTTGATCAAGCCTCCCAAATTGCCATGTCAGCCTCTAACCTTTTGCACCCTTCCTAGCAAACCGTTGCTTGGCTATGTTACCGCTTTGCTCAGCCCCTCTTATAGCATTGCTAGTTGCAGGTGAAGTTGAAGATTGCTCCATGATGGACATGATTATGTTGGGATATCACAATATCTCTTATATTATTAATGCATCTATATATTTGGTAAAGGGTGGAAGGCTCGGCCTTATGCCTGGTGTTTTGTTCCACTCTTGCCGCCCTAGTTTCCGTCACACCGGTGTTATATTCCCGGATTTTGCGTTCCTTACGCGGTTGGGTGATTTATGGGACCCCCTTGACAGTTCTCTTTGAATAAAACTCCTCCAGCAAGGCCCAACCTTGGTTTTACCATTTGCCTCACCACCACATCTTTATTATAGCCCCCCCCAGGCCAGTGCTTGTCTAAGTGTTGGTCCGAACCAGAGCCACTTGCAGCGCCACCTCGGGGAAACTTGAGGGTTGGTTTTAGTTGTACATAGTGTTCATCCGGTGTTGCCCTGAGAACGAGATATGTGCAGCTCCTATCGAGATTGTCGGCACATCGGGCGGTCTTGCTGGTCTTGTTTTACCATTGTCGAAATGTCTTGTAAACCGGGATTCCGAGTCTGATCGGGTCTTCCTGGGAGAAGGTATATCCTTCGTTGATCGCGAGAGCTTATCATGGGCTAAGTTGGGACACCCCTGCAGGGTATAAACTTTCGAAAGCCGTGCCCGCGGTTATGAGCAGATGGGAATTTGTTAATGTCCGATTGTAGATAACTTGACACCAGATCCGAATTTAAAACGCATCAACCGCGTGTGTAGCCATGATGGTCTCTTCTCGGCGGAGTCCGGGAAGTGAACACGGTCTTTGGGTTATGTTTGACGTAAGTAGGAGTTCAGGATCACCTCTTAATCATTGCTAGCTTCACGACCGTTCCGCTTGTTCTCTTCTCGCTCTTATTTGCGTATGTTAGCCACCATATATGCTTAGTCGTTGCTGCAACCTCACCACTTTACTCCTTCCTTTCCCATTAAGCTTTGCTAGTCTTGATGCCCATGGTAATGGGATTGCTGAGTCCTCGTGGCTCACAGATTACTACAACAACAGTTGCAGGTACAGGTTGTTGCGATGATCTTGACGCGAGAGCGATGCTTGCTTGTTTTGGAGTTCTTCTTCTGCTTCTTCTTCGATCAGGGGATAGGTTCCAGGTCGGCAGCCTGGGTTAGCAGGGTGGATGTCGTTTGAGTTTCTGCTTGTGTTCCATCCGTAGTCGGATGTTGATCTCTTGTAAGATGATGTTGTATTTGTGTGGCATTGTATGCCTCTTGTATGTATCCCCATCTATTATGTAATGTTGATGTAATGATATCCACCTTGCAAAAGCGTTTCAATATGCGGGTCTATCCTTGGTGGGACCTTCGAATTCCATTTGGATAGGGTCGCATATTGGGCATGACAGATATGGCCATCATCATCTTGTGCTTGTGATCTCCATCTCCGAAGCACCATCGTGATCACCATCGTCATTGGCGCGACATCTTGATCTCCATCGTAGCATCGTTGTTGTTTCGCCATCTATTACTTCTACGACTATCGCCACCGCTTAGTGATAAAGTAAAGCAATTACAGGGCGCTTGCATTTCATACAATAAAGCGACAACCATATGGCTCCTGCCAGTTGCCGATAACTTGGTTACAAAACATGATCATCTCATACAATAAAATATAGCATCACGTCTTGACCATATCACATCACAACATGCCCTGCAAAAACAAGTTAGACGTCCTCTACTTTGTTGTTGCAAATTTTACATGGCTACTATGGGCTGAGCAAGAACAGTTCTTACCTACGCATCAAAACCACAACGATAGTTCGTCAAGTTAGTGCTATTTTAACCTTCGCAAGGACCGGGCGTAGCCACACTTGGTTCAACTAAAGTTGGAGAAACTGACACCCGCCAGCCACCTGTGTGCAAAGCACGTCGGTAGAATCAGTCTCGCATAAGAGTACGCGTAATGTCGGTCTGGGCCGCTTCATCCAACAATACCGCCGAACAAAAGTATGACATGCTGGTAAGCAGTATGACTTGTATCACCCACAACTCACTTGTGTTCTACTCGTGCATATAACATCTACGCATAAAACCTGTCTTGGATGCCACTGTTGGGGAACGTAGTAATTTCAAAAAATTTCCTACGCACACGCAAGATCATGGTGATGCATAGCAAAGAGAGGGGAGAGTGTTGTCCATGTACCCTCGTAGACTGAAAGCGGAAGTGTTAGAACAACGCGGTTGATGTAGTCGTACGTCTTCACGGCCCGACCGATCAAGCACCGAAACTACGGCACCTCCGAGTTCTAGCACACGTTCACCTCGATGAAGATCCCCGTACTCCGATCCAGCAGAATGTCGGGGAAGAGTTCCGTCAGCATGACGGCGTGGTGATGATCTTGATGTTCTACCATCGCAGGGCTTCGCCTAAGCACCGCTACAATATTATCGAGGACTATGGTGGAGGGGGCACCGCACACGGCTAAGAGATCAAGAGATCAATTGTTGTTGTGTCTAGAGGTGCCCCCTTGCCCCCGTATATAAAGGAGCAAGGAGAGGGGGCCGGCGGCCTCATAGGGTGCGCCCCAAGGGGGGAATCCTACTCCTACTAGGAGTAGGTTCCCCTTTTCCTAGTCCAACTAGGAGGGGAAGGAAAGAGGAGGAGGGGAGAAGGAAAGAGGGGGCCGGCCCCCAAAGCCCTAAACCAATTTGGTTTGGGCCTAGGGGGGGGGCGCACCCCACACTTCCTTGCTGCCCTCTATTTCCACTAAGGCCCATGAAGGCCCATTGACCCTCCCGGCGAATTCCAGTAACTCTCCGGTACTCCGAAAAATACCCGAATCACTCGGAACCTTTCCGGTGTCTGAATATAGTCATCCAATATATCGATCTTTACGTCTCGACCATTTCGAGACTCCTCGTCATGTCCCTGATCTCATTCGGAACTCCGAACTCCTTCGGTACATCAAAACACATAAACTCATAATATAACCGTCATCGAACTTTAAGCGTGCGGACTCTACGGGTTCGAGAACTATGTAGACATGACCGAGACACGTCTCCAATCAATAACCAATAGCGGAACCTGGATGCTCATATTGGCTGCTACATATTGTACGAAGATCTTTATCAGTCAAACTGCATAACAACATACTTTGTTTCCTTTGTCATCGGTCTGTTGCTTGCCTGAGATTCGATCGTCGGTATCTCAATACCTAGTTCAATCTCCTTACCGGAAAGTCTCTTTACTCGTTATGTAATGCATCATCCCGCAACTAACTCATTAGTCACATTGCTTGCAAGGCTTATAGTGATGTGCATTACTGAGAGGGCCCAGAGATACCTCCCCGACAATCGGAGTGACAAATCCTAATCCCGAAATACGCCAACTCAACAAGTACCTTCGGAGACACCTACAGAGCTCCTTTATAATCACCCAGTTACGTTGTGACGTTTGGTAGCACACAAAGTGTTCCTCCGATAAATGGGAGTAGCATAATCTCATAGTCATAGGAACATGTATAAGTCATAAAGAAAGCAATAGCAACATGCTAAACGATCAAGTGCTAAGCTAACGAAATGGGTCAAGTCAATCACATAATTCTCCCAATGATGTGATCCCGTTAATCAAATGACAACTCATGTCTATGGCTAGGTAACTTAACCATCTTTGATTCACGAGCTAGTCAAGTAGAGGCATACTAGTGACACTAAGTTTGTCTATGTATTCACACATGTTTCAAGTTTCCGATTAATACAATTCTAGCATGAATAATACACATTTATCATGAACTAAGGAAATAAATAATAACTTTATTTTTGCCTCTAGGGCATATTTCCTTCAGTCTCCCACTTGCACTAGAGTCAATAATCTAGTTCACATCGCCATGTGATTTAACATCAATAGTTTACATCACCATGTGATTAACACCCATAGTTCACATCGTCATGTGACCAACACCCAAAGGGTTTACTAGAGTCAATAGTCTAGTTCACATCGATATGTGATTAACACCCAAAGAGTACTAAGGTGTGATCATATTTTGCTCGTGAGAGAAGTTTAGTCAACGGGTCTGTCACATTCAGAGCCGTATGTATTTTGCAAAATTATCTATGTCTACAATGCTCTGCACGGAGCTACTCTAGCTAATTGCTCGAACTTTGAATATGTATCCAGATTGAGACTTAGGGTCATCTGGATCGGTGTAAAAGCTTGCACCGTTGTAACTCTTTTATCACCTCCATAACCGAGAAACATTTCCTTAGTCCTTACTAAGGATATTCTTGACCACTGTCCAGTGATCTAATCCTAGATCAAAATTGTACGCCCTTGCCAAACTCAGGGCAAGGTATACAATAGGTCTAGTACACAACATAGCATACTTTATAGAACCTATGACTGAGGCATAGGGAATGACTTTTCATTCTTTTTTCTATTTTCCGCCATGGTAGGGTTTTGAGTCTTACTCAACTTCACACCTTTGCAACACAGGCAAGGACTCTTTCTTTGATTGTTCCATTTTGAACTACTTCAAAAACTTGTCAACGTGTGTACTCATTGAAAAAACTTATCAAGCATCTTGATCTATCTCAATAGATCTTGATGCTCAGTATGTAAGTAGCTTTACTGAGGTCTTTCTTTTGAAAGACTCCTTTCAAACACTCCTTTATGCTTTCCAGAACATTCTACATCATTTCCGATCAACAATATGTTATTCACATATACTTATTAGAAAGGCTGTAGTGCTCCCACTCACTTTCTTGTAAATACAGGTTTCACCAAAAAGTATGTATAAAACCATATGCTTTGATCAACTCATTAAAGCGTATATTCCAACTCCGAGATGCTTGCACCAGTCCATAGATGGATCGCTGGAGTTTACATATTTTGTTAGCACCTTTAGGATCGACAAAACCTTTTGGTCGCATCATATACAACTTTTCTTTAATAAATCCATTAAGGAATGGAGTTTTTGACATCCATTTGCCAGATTTCATAAAATGTGTCAATTGCTAACATGATTCTGACACACTTAAGCATCACTACGGGTGAAAAGGTCTCATCGTAGTCAACCCCTTGAACTTGTCGAAAACCTTTCGCAACAAGTCGAGCTTTGTAGATAGTAACACTACTATCAGTGTCCGTCTTCCTCTTGAAGATCCATTTATTCTCAATGGCTTGCCGATCATTGGGCAAGTCAACCAAAGTCCATACTTTGTTCTCATACATGGATCCCATCTCAGATTTCATGGCCTTAAACAATTTTGTGGAATCTGGGCTCATCATCGCTTCCTCATAGTTCGTAGGTTCGTTATGGTCAAGCAATATGACCTCCAGGACAGGATTACCGTACCACTCTAGTGCGGACCGTACTCTGGTTGACCTATGAGGTTCGGTAGTAACTTGATCTAAAGTTTCATGATCATCATCATTAATCTTCCTCACTAATTGGTGTAGGCATCACTGGAACTGATTTTAGTGATGAACTATTTTCCAATTCGGGAGAAGGTACTATGACCTCATCAAGTTCTACTTTTCTCCCACTCACTTCTCTCGAGAGAAACTCCTTCTCTAGAAAGGATCCATTCTTAGCAACAAATATGTTGCCTTCGGATCTGTGATAGAAGGTGTACCCAACAGTTTCCTTTGGGTATTATATGAAGACACACTTCTCCGATTTGGGTTCGAGCTTATCAGGTTGAAACTTTTTCATATAAGCATTGCAGCCCCAAACTTTAAGAAATGACAACTTTGGTTTCTTGCCAAACCACAGTTCATAATGTGTCGTCTCAATGGATTTTGATGGTGCCCTATTTAAAGTGAATGCAGCTGTCTCTAATGCATAACCCCAAAACAATAGTGGTAAATCGGTAAGATACATCATAGATCGCACCATATCCAATAAAGTGCGGTTACGACATTCGGACACACCATTACGTTGTGGTGTTCCATGTGGCGTGAGCTGTGAAACTATTCCACATTGTTTTTAAATGAAGGCCAAACTCGTAACTCAAATATGCTCCTCTACGATCAGATTGTAGAAACTTTATTTTCGGTAGTAACTTGATCTGAAGTTTCATGATCATCATCATTAATCTTCCTCACTAATTGGTGTAGGCATCACTGGAACTGATTTCAGTGATGAACTATTTTCCAATTCGGGAGAAGGTACTATTACCTCATCAAGTTCTACTTTTCTCCCACTCACTTCTTTCGATAGAAACTCCTTCTCTAGGAAGGATCCATTCTTAGCACCGAATATATTGCCTTCGGATCTGTGATAGAAGGTGTACCCAACAGTTTCCTTTGGGTATTCTATGAAGACGCACTTCTCCGATTTGGGTTCGAGCTTATCAGGTTGAATCTTTTTCATATAAGCATTGGAGGCCCAAACTTTAAGAAACGACAACTTTGGTTTCTTGCCAAATCACAGTTCATAAGGCGTCGTTGTCGGTGTCAAAACCGGCGGATCTCGGGAAGGGGGTCCCGATCTGTGCATCTAAGGCTAATGGTAACAGGAGGCAGGGGACACGATGTTTTACCCAGGTTCGGGCCCTCTCGATGGAGGTAAAACCCTACTTCCTGCTTGCTTGATCTTGATGATATGAGTATTACAAGAGTTGATCTACCACGAGATCGTAGAGGCTAAACCCTAGAAGCTAGCCTATGATGATTATGATTGTTTTTCTACGGACTAAACCCTCCGGTTTATATAGACATCGGAGGAGGCTAGGGTTACACAGAGTCAGTTACAAAGAAGGAGATCTAACATCCAAATTGCCAAGCTTGTCTTCCACACAAAGGAGAGTCCCATCCGGACACGGGACGGAGTTTTGAGTCTTGTATCTTCACGGTCCAACAGTCCGGCCAAAGTATATAGTCCGGCTATCCGGATAACCCCTAATCCAGGACTCCCTCATTAGCCCCTGAACCAGGCTTCAATGACGATGAGTCCGGCGTGTAGATTGTCTTCGGCATTGCAAGGCGGGTTCTATCTCCGAATACTCCAAAGCAGATTAAGGATTGTGTCCGGCTCTGTGAGATAATTTCCGCACACCACCGTAGAGAGCATAGCACTTTACAAATCTAATCTACTGACAATTTTTTTACGGTGTGCCCTTATGCCGCGGCCTGGCTCAATACGAACCATTTTTTCTCGGCTTGCCTCGACACGCGTTGCGAGGCGGTTTTATTGGCACGCCTTGTCGAAGCAGAGATCGTGTTCCCCTTATTGCGGGATCCTCCATCAATACGGGCGCGGGCAACCCCACGACGCCTGTTGGTATGACTCCGTGTTTTTAGGCAAGTCCCAAGCGGTTACGCTGATGACGCTTGATATTCACCCCCTTTATAGAGGGGCCGAGGCCTATCCCTCTTTCCTACCACACTTGCGCCTTTCCGCATCTCGAGTTCCAACACCCAAAGCCCAAGCTTAGGCACTTTGGATCTTCAATCATGTCCGGATCCAACCTTCAAGGCCGGTGGATGGCCTCCTCTATCACAGAGGAGGACATTGCGAAGCTTAGGGAGGTCAGATATCTAACCGCCGACATCAAGCACAGGCTTCCTGCTCCAGGGCAAGTCGTCCCTACTCCCGAGCCCAACGAGAGCGTTGTATTTGTTTCTCACTTCCTCCGTGGATTAGGCTTCACCCTTGATCCTTTTGTGAGAGGGCTCATGTTCTATTACGGGCTAGATTTTCACAATCAAGCTCCGGACTCCATCCTTCACATATCGTCATTTATCATTGTGTGCGAAGCCTTCCTCCACATCACCCTGCACTTCGGCTTATGGCTCAAGACCTTCAATGTAAAGCCGAAGGTGATTGAGGGGCGACACATGGAGTGCGGAGGCGCTGCAATAAGCAGAAACGCTGACGCCCCATGGCCAGAGGGCTTCTTCCCGGAGGTATACGATTATGGCAGCGGAGGTGGTTCTACGTCACGGCTCCCAGAGGCACAAAGTGGGTGGATGCCCCCAACTTCCGCTCGGGCCCTCCGCCTCAACTGGCATCGTGGGCCAACGTGGGACTGGATTGGGGGCCTGCTAACGACATACTGACATTGCAGAGCCGCATTTAGGAGCTTCTTGAGAGGGACATTAGTCTTGTCAGTGTAATTCAAGTAATGCTAATCCGACGGATCTTGCCGTGCAAACGTCGGCCTCTCTGGATGTGGGAGTTCAACCCAGAACGTCCGCGGACTATTCAGCACTTCTTCGGCATGACGCTCAAAGGGATGTGTAAGTTATTCTTCAGACCACAAGTAAAGTGTCCGGACACCACCGAGGATGCGGGCCTGAGCTGCAACCGCCCAGATACCCAAGTAAGTAACCCAGAAACCGAACACTTCGTTTATATTTATCATAACATTATTCTGAAAACCATCCGCGGCCAGGATTGGCTCAGCAAGGCGGAGAGAATCAGGTGTCCGGCACCGCTTCCCGAAGGCTCGCCTAGTCCTGCCATAGCCAGGATGCTTAGTCGTGTGCTAAGTCAAGTGCCCTCGGGGAAAGACGGAGGGAAGAACAGAGAATCAGAGCTTCACACATTGCCCATCCAAACCGGGGGAATTACTATCTCCATGGAGGAGGATAGCCAGGGAGGGGAATCTATGGTCTCCTCCCCCCACGGGATGAAGAGGGC
Source organism: Triticum aestivum (assembly GCF_018294505.1). NCBI lineage: Eukaryota > Viridiplantae > Streptophyta > Magnoliopsida > Poales > Poaceae > Triticum > Triticum aestivum. The sequence continues at coordinate 578,847,203 of NC_057804.1, forward strand.
CACCTCCGAAGACTTGGAGACGGAGGTGCCTAGACAAGGGAAGAAAACTTCACCAGGGGGCCCTGCCCCGGAGGGCGTCCTCACCGTGCCATGCCCGCAAACGGGCCAGCCCTCAGCCGAGCTGTAAGTTAATCGTAAATACAAAGCTACTGCTTCCTCCTCCGAGAACAATAACCAGGATCCATTCTTTGCAGTCCGGCTAGCAGCTCTTCTCGATAGAGTTCGTCTTCAGGGGATCTTCTTCCAGAGATGATGGAGAGTGAAACCCCACCTGCCTCTCCGCCTCATGGGGCGGGCGACCCCGAGGTGTCGTCACGGAGGAGTCCAGATTTGCCGAGGCCAGAAGCTAATACTTCGGCCGCCCTGAGCCCGGAGCGTTCGGCTCCCACGGGGGGCGATAAGAAGGGTCCGGCACAGTTCGGCGACCAGCCGGACACGCTGACGGGCCTTCTGGAGCAAGCTGCTCTCTCGGAGGATCACCGTTCATTAATGAGCATGGTGCTTGAGAAGATTTCATCCGCCACAAGCGGGTTGAATGAAGCTTTTACGAGCCTGCTCAAAGGCTTTGAGGTATATAATGAAATACATAATTTTTGGTTGTGGTGCACGCGCTAGGTGTGCTCCGTATAGATAGTAGCCCCTAAGACTCTGGTTGCCAGCCCTAGGTGGCAAACGGAGGATCATATTCTTAGGTAATGACCGCACTGTATTCATGCATAGGTGGCTAAGGGTCCGGCAGCTGACCGGACTATTGAAGTCGCCGAACTGAGGCAACAGATTGAGGTTATGGACGTCGACATCACGCTTGTGAATGAGCAGCTTAACGAGTCACAGAGTATGTGCTCTATTTTCCTTGTTTTTATAGGAAATATTAAGAGGAGCATAATGTTAATGTGATATGCTTCGACTGCAGGCGGAGCTGCTGCCGTGGAGGCCCTGAGGGCGGAGCTTGCCCTAGCCAAGGAACAAACCCGGGCTAGCAATGCGGCTGCCCTAAAGGCGACCGAAGATTTGAGAGCCGAACAGGCTGCCCATCGCTGAAGCGAAGATAAAATAGCCGAGATGGCTGTGGAGCTGAAAAACGCCGTCGGTCGGTATGAGCTCCTTGAAAAGGAGAATCAGGCGAAGTCAGCTGACCTGAAGAAGGCCCTTGATGCGGCCAAGGAGACGCGTTCCGATATTAGGGATGCGCGGGAGGAGCTTCGACAGGTCGGAGAAATCGCGACTGGAAGCCCTTTTTTGTTGTGAATGAAGTTCTTGGATCCAAAGTACGCTCCTCTGGATCGGCGCTGGAGCGCTGTAGACTCGTATGCGGATCTGGCAAAAAGTACGGCTGATGCGACCAAGTTTTTCGAGGATCAAAAAGATAGTGAAGTCGAAAGGCTGTTCTGGTCGCAATTCAGTGCTCCAACACGCCTGTTGCCATTGAGTGAAAGGATGGCCACTGTGGCCGAGCTCCATAGGTTGTCCGGTCTTGCAATGAGGTCTGTAATAGACCATCTATGGCCGAAAGGGCCGAAGCCGGATAGTTATTTTGGTTTAGTGCAACAATTCCTTGGCGCCGTATCACGAATCGATGCCATGAAGAGGTCGGCATGCATAGAGGGTGCACGGATGGCTCTTGCCCGTGTTAAAACATATTGGGCAGATATGAAGGCCACCATCATTGCAACCCAGAATCCGGCGGGGAGCTAGGATCCGGCCGAGCACTACTTGGAGCAGGTAACAGAAGGTGCTCGTTTAATAAAGGCTCAGTGCTTGAAGAATGTCATGTTCGAGTGATAAATTGTTTCATTGTAAACATTTGTATTTTAATTATAGATGCTATGTTTATACTTTCGCCCGAAAGTGTTATTGTGCCTCCTGTGCGGCAGTTTGATGTGTATATGACCTGAAAGTTAGCAGTCGTTGGCTTCAGCCGCCACGCATACGATGCGGGGGTGTTCGCAAAAATGTGCGTAATCACACTTGATCCAACGTCTTGGTCCATTAAGGAGGTGATCGCACGTCGAACTAGGCAATCGGACTATAGAGCTTTAACACTTTCACTTAGCCATAGGAGTTTGACGGTGGGGCTACTATGTAGCCCCTGGTACCTTCGCGTGCATCCGGATACGTGCGCGTGTGTACATGACCGAGAAACGGTCCTTCGTTAATGCAGAGGAATCCTAACGATTCTGATGAGTCCTCGAGTGGTTGATCAGTCTCTCGCTACATCATGACAGTCAGTTTTCGGCTTTCTCTACTGAGGTGCTCATCCGGAATAACCAGGGCACAATCGCAGTAGTTCTCCTTTGGCCACCTTAGCCGATAGAAGCAGAACATAAGGTAGCAAACCCAGGAGCCGGGCAAACCCAACATTTGACCAAAGACATGATTCGGAGTTGATGCAGATAAGGCCTAACTTGCGACGCCAAACACTCCCGAAGGTATTCGGACTTTATAACATATACTGGGCTGAGTAGCGCTGTTGATTATGAACCCTGTATTTCCAGGTACGTGCATTAGTCTGTCGTGGCGAAATGCCAATAACGCTAGTACCCCCTATGGGTGTATTGAGTACCCATGGGATGTCAAGCAACAAGAGACAATAAAGAAGGTTTACACAGGGGCTTAACCTAAAGAGAAACCTTGGAGCGGGGCCCTGCTGCACGTCTACGCCTTTGTCTCCGTTGTGCCGTGTCCTGGGAGGGTATCGCACGAATGGTGTCTGTAAAAAGGAAAACTCATGTAAAAGAGTATGACGTAAGCGTGCGAAGAGTTGGTTATTATCAGTGGATAGTAGAAGTGTAAGACATTGGCCTGTTAATAAGGTCAAGCCAAAAGGTGGGCTTTATTGCATGTTTGCAACCCCTGGTGCCCTCTATGGGATTACATGTATAGCACCCAGCTCAGGTTTATCTGGGCTATTACCGACGGTGGTGTGTCAGACTCGTCTAACCATGTCCATGGTCTTAACGACTAATCATGCGTTCTGATAGGAGAGGCCACTTAGTGTCCGGCTGCTAGAGCCGCCGCATACCCTTCCGCACATCAGGAACGCTCTATATTTTTGCTAATGGTGATGACGCCACATGGACCGGGCATCTTGAGTTTAAGGTAGGCATAGTGCGGTACTGCGTTGAAGCGAGCGCAGGCCGTTCTTCCGAGCAAAGCGTGATAACCACTTCAGAGGGGAGCGGTGGTGAAGAGTAATTCTTCGCTTCTGAAGTTGTCTGGAGAACTGAATGTCACCTCTAATACAAGGGAGCCCCTACAGCGGGCCTCAATGCCTGGTATCACCCCTTCAAAGGTGGTGTTACTTTGGCTGATTCTGGATGGGTCTATCCCCATCCTACGGACAATGTCCTGGTATATTAGATTGAGACTACTACCGCCATCCATGAGGACACGAGTGAGATGGTATCCGTCGATTATTGGGTCGAGCACCAAGGTAGTCGATCCTCCATGCTGCATACTAGTCGGGTAGTCCCTGTGATCAAAGGTGATCAGCAGGCCGACCAGGGGTTGAGTTTGGGGTGACGGGTTCTACGGCGTATGCATCTCTGAGCGCGAGTTTGCGCCTTCTCTTGGGTATGTGAGTCGCGTAGATCATGTTTAATGTTTTTACCTCTGGTGGGAATTTTTTCTGCCCCCAGTGTTCGGCTGGCGAGGCTCATCCTCGTCTTCACTTGGTGTTTCCCTTCCCTTGTGTTCGGCATTTAATTTGCCGGCCTGCTTAAAGACCCATCATTCTCTGTGAGTGTGGTTCGCAGGTTTTTCGGGGGTGCCATGAATTTGGCACAGTCTGTCCAGGACTTTGTTCAGGCCGGACGGTCCCTCTTTGCTGCCTTTAAATGGCTTCTTTTGTTGACCGGGTCGAGAGCCCCTGAATCCGGCGTTGACCACTGTGTTGTCTGGACTTTCTTCCTTGTTTCGACGCTTGTTTTATTGCGTCGTGGCTTCCCGTTGCCATCCCTGATTTCGGATGTGCCTGGGTCGCTGGTGCCTCTACGGGTCAACCAGCTGTCTTCACCCGCGCAAAAGTGGGTCATAAGGCTTGTTAAGGCTGCCATTGTCCTCGGCTTTTCTTGGCCGAGGTGTCGGGCAAGCCACTCATCCCGGATACTGTGCTTGAAGGCCGCTAGGGCTTCGGCATCTGGACAGTCGACAATTTAATTCTTCTTAGTGAGGAATCTATTCCGAAGCTTGCGGGCGGACTCTCCGGGCTGTTGAATTATGTGACTTAAATCGTCAGCGTCCGGAGGTCGGACATAGGTCCCTTGAAAATTGGCCCTGAAAGAGTCCTCAAGTTCCTCCCAACTTCCAATTGAATTTTTGGGGAGGCTTTTCAACCAGTGCCGAGCTGGTCCCTTCAACTTGAGGGGAAGGTATTTGATGGCGTGGACGTCGTCCCTATGATCTATGTGGATATGAAGGATAAAATCCTCAATCCAGACCCCGGGGTCTGTCGTTCCGTCATATGCCGCTATGTTCACGGATTTAAAACCCTGTGGAAATTCATGGTCCAATACCTCTTCGGTGAAGCACAGAGGGTGAGCAGACCCTCTGTATCTAGACATGTTGTGGCATGCTGTCGACTGTTGTTGTGTTTGGCGTGATTCCGAATTGGTATTCGATCAGTCTGATCGTTTTGGTGACCATAATCCTGCACCGGAGCGTGCCCTCTAGATCCATAGATGGACCTGATCGCGTCGGCCTTTTTGTCTAGGAGAAATCGTGTGCTGCGTCAGCAGCTGCTCTGTTGCGGTCATGAAGTGGTTGGTCCAGCCTACTGGCCATATTGTTCTTATTCCATCTGTGGAATGGCCTCATCGTCGAATTCTGGCAGCAGCTTGCACTTTGGGTAGCTCTTTGTGTGGCGATCATCGCCGTATTTTTCTTCAGTGTCTAGCACTTTATTCCATCTGCGGTTGAGCGTTTCCCGCGCGGCCTTAAGCCTTTGCTTCTGCTTCTTTAGACTTCGCGCAGTGGCCATAAGCCTTCTGTGGAGGTTATCTCGTTCCAAACATTTTTCCAGGATGATGAATGCATCGTAGTCCAGACTGTGCTCTTCTCCCGAGGCAGGTTGATGAGTTCGGCCCTCGGGATTGCTGTGATCGGGCGTCTGCTCTGGGCTGTGTTTGGCGTGACCTGGCTCATCCTGCTCCATCGATGGGTCCATATGGCCGTTGTTCCCTTTGGAGTTGACTGGGGTGTCGATCTTTCTAGCGCTGTTATCGCTATTTTTACTGTGACTGGACTTAGAGCGGCGTCTGCGCCGTCGTTTTGGCTTTTGTCCAGGGGTTTTATCCTCCGTTGTTTCTTTTTTGTCGCCATCGTCCTCCTTAGGCGTGTCACCATGTATATATCATATGATGAGGTGGCAGTCCAGCGCTCCGTGGGTGGTGGTTCCAAATCGTTCCTTGCGCCGACGTTTATACCGTCGGTGTCATCAGAGTTGAAGTCAAGCATGTCTGTTATGTCATCGACAGTGGCTATGAAGTGGGTGGTGGGTGGGCAACGAATTTCTTCGTCGCCTGCTTCCCCCTTGAGCCGGACATAGTTCGGCCAAGAGTCTCCTGACAAAGAGAGAGACCTTAATGAATTCAGCATGTTGCCGAAGGGCGAGTGCTGGAAAATATCTGCAGCGGCGAACTCCATTATCGGAGCCCACCCGAATTCGGCGGGCTCGGGGGCGCGCGGTCTGGAACCTATAGATGGACACAAGTCCGGGGGTTCGGTGACACAGACTTCCTTGGGGGTGGAGTCTGTGTTCGGCTCTACCGTCGATGAGTATGCGGCCTCCGGGGCGGGGTCCATCCACCCGTCCTCGGTCGACGTGATCTGCCCCGAATTTAGGTCCGGAGCTCTTGCAGGTGCGATATCCCGAGTATTGTCTGACAGCAGGTCTAAGCCGTGCTCATCGTGACTGTCGGCGCTCCTGGCGTAGGCCTGAATCCGTCGAAGATCAAGTCTCCGTGGATATCGACCGTGTAGTTCAAGTTTCCGAACCTGACCTGATGGCCAGGGGCGTAGCTGTCGAACTGCTCCAGATGGCCAAGTGAATTGGCCCGCAGTGTGAAGCCGCCGAACACGAAGATCTGTCCGGGGAGTAAAGTCTCACCCTGGACTGTGTTGTTGTTGATGATTGAAGGAGCCATCGAGCCTTGCAGCGACGACACAGAGGAACTCTCAATGAAAGCACCAATGTCGGTGTCAAAACCGGCGGATCTCGGGTAGGGGGTCCCGATCTGTGCGTCTAAGGCTAATGGTAACAGGAGGCAGGGGACACGATGTTTTACCCAGGTTCGGCCCCTCTCGATGGAGGTAAAACCCTACTTCCTGCTTGATTGATCTTGATGATATGAGTATTACAAGAGTTGATCTACCACGAGATCGTAGAGGCTAAACCCTAGAAGCTAGCCTATGATGATTATGATTGTTTTTCTACGGACTAAACCCTCCGGTTTATATAGACACCGGAGGAGGCTAGGGTTACACAGAGTTGGTTACAAAGAAGGAGATCTAACATCTGAATCGCCAAGCTTGTCTTCCATGCAAAGGAGAGTCCCATCCGGACACGGGATGAAGTCTTGAGTCTTGTATCTTCACGGTCCAATAGTCCGGCCAAAGTATATAGTCCGACTGTCCGGATACCCCCTAATCCAGGACTCCCTCAGTCGTCTCAATGGATTTTGATGGTGCCCTATATAAAGTGAATGCCGCTGTCTCTAATGCATAACCCCAAAACAATAGTGGTAAATCAGTAAGATACATCATGGATCGCACCATATCCAATAAAGTGCGGTTACGACATTTGGACACACCATTATGTTGTGGTGTTCCATGTGGAGTGAGCTGTGAAACTATTCCACATTGTTTTTAGATCAAGGCCAAACTCGTAACTCAAATATTCTCCTCTACGATCAGATTGTAGAAACTTTATTTTTGTTACGATGATTCTCCACTTCTCTATGAAATTCTTTGAACTTTTCAAATGTTTCAGACTTGTGCGTCATTAAGTAGATATACTCATATCTACTCAAATCATCTGTGAAGGTCAGAAAATAACGATACCCGCCATGAGCCTCAACACTCATCGGATTGCATACATCGGTATGTATTATTTCCAATAATTCAGTTGCTCGCTTCATTGTTCCGGAGAGCGGAGTCTTAGTCATCTTGCCCATAAGGCATGGTTCGCAAGCATCAAGTGATTCATAATCAAGTGATTCCAACATCCCATCAGCATGGAGTTTCTTCATGCGCTTTGCACCAATATGACCTAGACGGCAGTGCCACAAATAAGTTGCACTATCATTATTAACTTTGCATCTTTTGGCTTCAATATTACGAATATGTGTATCGCGACGATCAAGATCCAACAGAATATTTTCATTGGGTGTATGACCATTGAAGGTTTTATTCATGTAGACAGAACAACAATTATTCTCTGACTTTAAATAAATAACCTTATTGCAATAAACGTGATCAAATCATATTCTTGCTCAACGCAAATGCCAAATGACATTTATTTAGGTTTAACACTAATCCCGAAAGTATAGGGAGTGTGCGATGATGATCACATCAATCTTGGAACCACTTCCAACACACGTCGTCACTTCACCATCAACTAGTCTCTGTTTATTCTGTAACTCCTGTTTCATGTTACTAATTTTTAGCAACCAAACAAGTATCAAAGACCCAGGGGCTACTTCAAACACTAGTAAGGTACACATCAATAACCTGTATATCAAATATACCCTTGTTCACTATGCCATCCTACTTATCCACCAAATATTCAGGGTATTTCTGCTTCCAGTGACCATTTCCTTTGCAGTAGAAGCGCTCAGTTTCAGGCTTTGGTCCAGTTTGGGCTTCTTCACGGGAGTGACAACTTGCTTGCCATTCTACTTGAAGTTTTCCTTTCTTTCCCTTTTCTTGAAACTAGTGGTCTTGTCAATCATCAACACTTGATGCTCTTTCTTGATTTCTACCTTCGTCGATTTCAACATCACAAAGAGCTCGGGAATCGTTTTCGTCATCCCTTGCATATTATAGTTCATCACGAAGTTCTAGTAACTTGGTGATGGTGACTAGAGAACTCTGTCAATCACTTTCTTATCTGGAAGATTAACTCCCACTTGATTCAAGCGATTGTAGTACCGAGACAATCTGAGCACATGCTCATTAGTTGAGCAATTCTGCTCCATCTTTTAGCTATAAAACTTGTTGGAGACTTCATATCTCTCAACTCAGGTATCTGCTTGAAATATTAACTTCAACACCTGGAACATCTCATATGGTCCATGACGTTCAAAACGTCTTTGAAGTTCCGATTCTAAGCCGTTAAGCATGGTGCACTAAACTATCAAGTAGTCATCATATTGAGCTACCCAAACGTTCATAACGTCTGCATCTACTCCTGCAATAGGTCTGTCACCTAGCGGTGCATCAAGGACATAATTCTTCTGTGCATCAATGAGGATAAACCTCAGATCACTGACACAGTCCGCATTATTGCTACTATCATCTTTCAACTTAGTTTTCTCTAGGAACACATATAAAACATAGGGAAGCAACAACGCGAGCTGTTGATCTACAACATTATTTGCAAAATACTATCAGGACTAAGTTCATGATAAATTAAAGTTTAATTAATCATATTACTTAAGAACTCCCACTTAGATAGACATCCCTCTAGTCATCTAAGTGATCACGTGATCCAAATCAACTAAACCATGTCCGATCATCACGTGAGATGGAGTAGTTTTCAATGGTGAACATCACTATGTTGATCATATCTACTATATGATTCATGCTCGACCTTTCGGTCTCAGTGTTCCGAGCCCATATCTGCATATGCTAGGCTCGTCAAGTTTAACCTGAGTATTCTGCGTGTGCAAAACTGTCTTACACCCATTGTATTTGAACGTAGAGCTTATCACACCTGATCATCACGTGGTGTCTCAGCACGAAGAACTTTCGCAATGGTGCATACTCAGGGAGAACACTTATACATTGAGATTTAGTGAAAGATCATCTTATAAAGCTACCGTTGAACTAAGCAAAATAATATGTATAAAAGATAAACATCACATGCAATCAAAATATGTGACATGATATGCCCATCATCATCTTGTGCCTTTGATCTCCATCTCCAAAGCATCATCATGATCTCCATCGTCACCAGCATGACACCATGATCTCCATCATCTTGATCTATATTAATGTGTCATCACATGGTCGTCTCGCCAACCATTGCTCTTGCAACTATTGCTATCGGATAGCGATAAAGTAAAGCAATTATCTGGCGCTTGCATCTTAGGCAATAAAGAGACATCCATAAGGCTTATGCCAGTTGCCGATAACTTCAACAAAACATGATCATCTCATACAACAACTTATATCTCATCACGTCTTGACCATATCACATCACAACATGCCCTGCGAAAACAAGTTAGACATCCTCCACTTTGTTGTTGCAAGTTTTACGTGGCTGCTATGGGCTGAGCAAGAACCATTCTTACCTACGCATCAAAACCACAACGATATTTCGTCAATTCGTGTTGTTTTAACCTTCAACAAGGACCGGGCATAGTCACACTCGGTTCAACTAAAGTTGGAGAAACTGACACCCGCTAGCCACCTATGTGCAAAGCACGTCGATAGAACCAGTCTCGCGTAAGCGCATGCGTAATGTCGGTCCGGGCCGCTTCATCCAACAATACCGCCGAACCAAAGTATGTCATGCTGGTAAGCAGTATGACTTGTATCGCCCACAACTCACTTATGTTCTACTCGTGCATATAACATCTACGCATAAACCTGGCTCGGATGGCACTGTTGGGGAACGTAGTAATTTAAAAAAATTCCTATGCACACATAGGATCATGGTGATGCATAGCAACGAGAGGGAAGAGTGTTTCCACGTACCCTCGTAGACCAAAAGCGGAAGCTTTAGAACAACGCGGTTGATGTAGTCGTACGTATTCATGATCCGACCGATCCATGTACCGAACGCACGAGACCTTCGAGTTCCGCACACGTTCAACTCGATGACGTCCCACGAACTCCGATCTAGCAGAGCTTTGCACACGTTCAGCTCGATGAAATTCCGCACATGTTACTAGACCACGACGAACCTACAAACTATGAAGAAGCTATGATCAACCCAGAATCCGATAAATGGCTTGAGGCCATGAAATCTGAGATAGGATCCATGTATGAGAACAAAGTGTGGACTTTGGTGGATTTGCCCGATGATCGGCGACCCATAGAGAATAAATGGATCTTCAAGAAGAAGGCTGACGCTGATGGTAATGTTACTGTCTATAAAGCTCGACTTGTCGCAAAAGGTTTTCAACAAGTTCAAGGAGTTGACTACGACGAGACTTTCTCACCCGTAGCAATGCTTAAGTCTGTTCAATAATGTTAGCAATTGACGCATTTTATGATTATGAAATTTGGCAAATGGACGTCAAAACTGCATTCCTTAATGGATTTCTAAAAGAAGAGTTGTATATGATGCAACCAGAAGGTTTTGTCGATCCTAAAGGTGCTAACAAAGTGTGCAAGCTTCAATGATCCATCTATGGACTAGTGCAAGCATCTCAGAGTTGGTATATACACTTTGATGAGGTGATCAAAGCATATGTTTTTATACAGACTTACGGTGAAGCCTGTATTTACAAGAAAGTGAGTGGGAGCACTGTAGCATTTCTAATATAATATGTGGATGACATATTATTGATTGGGAATTATGTAGAATTTCTAGATAGCATAAAAGGATACTTGAATAAGAATTTTTTCAATGAAAGACCTTGGTGAAGCTGCTTAGATATTGGGCATCAAGATATATAGAGATAGATCAAGACGCTTGATAAGACTTTCAATGAGTACATACCTTGACAAGATTTTGAAGGAGTTCAAAATGGATTAGTCAAAGAAGGAGTTCTTGCATGTATTGTAAGGTGTGAAGTTGAGTCAAAGACTCAAAACCCGACCACGGCAGAAGATAGAGAGAGAATGAAAGTCATTCCCTATGCCTCAGCCATTGGTTCTATAAAGTATGCCATGCCGTGTACCAAACTTGTTGTGTACCTCGCCATGATTTTGGCAAGGGGGTACAATAGTGATCCAGGAGTAGATCACTAGACAGCGGTCAATATTATCCTTAGTTACCTTAAAAAGGACTAAGGAAATGTTTCTCAGTTATGGAGGTGATAAAGAGTTCATCGTAAAGAGTTACATCGATGCAAGCTTTGGCACTGATCTAGATGACTCTAAATCTCAATCTAGATGCGTATTGAACATGGGAGCAATTAGCTAGATTAGCTCCATGCAGAGCATTGTATACATAGAAATTTGCAAAATACATACGGATCTGAATGTGGCAGACCCATTGACGAAAGTTCTCTCACAAGCAAAACATGATCGCACCTTAGTACTCATTGGGTGTTAATCACATAGTGATGTGAACTAGATTATTGACTCTACTAAACCCTTTGGGTGTTGGTCACATGGCGATGTGAACTATGGATATTAATCACATAAAGATGTGAACTATTGGTGTTAAATCACATGGCGATGTGAACTAGATTATTGACTTTAGTGCAAGTGGGAGATTGAAGGAAATATGCCCTAGAGGCAATAATAAAGTTGTTATTTTATATTTCCTTATTTCATGATAAATATTTATTATTCATGTTAGAATTGTATTAACCAGAAACTTGATACATGTGGGGATACATAGATGAAATATTGTGTCCCTAGTAAGCCTCTACTAGACTAGCTCGTTGATCAAAGATGGTTAAGTTTCCTAACCATAGACATGTGTTGTCATTTGATAAACGGGATCACATCATTAGGAGAATGATGTGATGGACAAGACCCATTCGTTAGCTTAGCATTATGATCATTCAGTGTTATTGCTATTGCTTTCTTCATGTCAAATACATATTCCTTCGACTATGAGATTATGCAACTCCCAGATACCGGAGGAATACCTTGTGTGCTATCAAAGGTGACAACGTAAGTAGGTGATTATAAAGATGCTCTACATGTATCTCCGAAGGTGTTTGTTGGGTTGGCATAGATCAAGATTAGGATTTGTCACTCCGAGTATCGGAGAGGTATCTCTGGGTCCTCTCGATAATGGACATCATAAGAAGCCTTGCAAGCAAAGTAACTAATGAGTTAGTTGCAAGATGATGCATTACGGAATGATTAAAGACACTTGCCGGTAATATGATTGAACTAGGTATGAAGATACCGACGATCAAATCTCAGGCAAGTAACATACCGATAGACAAAGGGGATAACGTATCTTGTCATAACGGTTCGACCGATAAATATCTTCGTAGAATATGTGGGAGCCAATATGAGCATCCAGGTTCCGCTATTGGTTATTGACCAGAGAGGTGTCTCGGTCATGTCAACATAGTTCTCGAACCCGTAGGGTCCGCATGCTTAACGTTTGATGACGATTTTGTATTATATGAGTTATGTTATTTGGTGATCAAATGTTGTTCGGAGTCTCGGATGAGATTACGGACACGACAAGGAGTCTCGAAATGGTCGAGAGGCAAAGATTGATATATAGGACGATAGTATTCGGACACCGGAAGTGTTCCAGAGGGTAGCGAGTACATATCGGGTCACGGAAAGGGGTTCCGGGCACCCCCCGACAAAGATATGGGCCTAATGGGCCAAGAGGGGAAACACAGCAGCCAGCAGGGGCTGCTGCGCCCCCCATATGGGCTGCAATTGAGGGGAAGGAAAGAGGGGAAGAGAGAAAGGAAGGAGAGGGATTCGGCCTCCCCCTTCCTTCCCTCCTCCCGCCTCCTTCCTTTCCCCTCCCGTGAATAAGGAAAGGGGGGAAGCTGAATTGGGGGAGGCGCCCAAGTAGGATTCCTCCTACTTGGCGAGCCCCCTGCTACTCCCCTCCCTCTCCCACCTATATATACATGGGGAGGGGGCGCCTATAACACACATCAACTATTGTTAGCCGTGTGCGGCGCCTCCTCCATAGTTTACGCCTCCGGTCATATTCTCGTAGTGCTTAGGCGAAGCCCTACACGGATCACTTCACCAACACCGTCACCACACCGTCGTGCTAACGGAACTCATCTACTTCCTCGACACTCTGCTGGATCAAGAGTTTGAGAGACGTCATCGAGCTGAACGTGTGCAGAACTCGGAGGTGCCGTACGTTCGGTGCTTGATCGGTCTGAATAGAAGTCCGACTACATCAACTGCGTTGTCAAACGCTTCCTCTTTCGGTCTACAAGGGTTCGTAGACATACTCTCCCCCTCTCGTTGCTATGCATCTCCTAGATAGATCTTGCGTGAGTGTAGATTTATTTTTTGAAACTGCAATGCTATGTTACCCAACAATGTCCTCGCGCCGCCATCCTCTTCTTCTCTCCAATCTCCTCGAACAGGAGGGCTCCCCTATACCCCAGGCCCTGGCCAACACCGATGACACCTCAATCGGTACTCAATCGACGCTGTCACATCCGACGCTGGTGAAACTCCAGGTCACCATACTACCACGCTGCCGCCACCAGCGCAGAACCCTAGGGCAGGGCGCTAGGATCTCCAGAGCAGGGCGGGCAGCAAGGAGCGGTGCAAGGAGGCTGTGTTTGTTGTTCCCGCCACCAGCGTAGAACCCCGGGTATTTACGCTCTGTGTCCTTCCCGCACTCTATGCTGATACATCAGTGAGGAGCTGACCGTGGAGATGCTACTCCTCCCACACTCTATGATGCTTGATTCAATCTCGTGGAGTGGAGCCATGAAGATGGGCAAGGCTACTGAGTTTGCTCCTAACGCCAACTTGGGTGATGGGTGGGACGAATGCGAGCAGCGGCCAACGACGGACATGGACTCAAGCCAACACAGGTCCACGATAGAGCAGTGCACCTTCTGGTCTTTACTTGGTAGGCGGCAGCAGTTTCTGCCCCAAGGTATGTGCTCTTCTTTACATTCTAGTCATGTGTGATTGAGAATTGTTGTATTAGCTCACGGGTGCCCGTACCAGTAGTCCAACACAGCTCGGTGACTTCCAGATTTGATTCGAGTCAGCTCGGGTGTTGTGGAGCACACAGAAGGAGGATAAGGAGGGTGGGTGTTTACAATTCGGTGCCAAGGGAGATGATCGAGATGGTGGTGCGGAATTAGAGGACGCCTGGTGACCAGGTAGAGGGGAGACACCACCCAACACCCATCAATGCAGTGAGGAGTGTGGTGTTCTTGTCACTAATTTTTTGATGCAGGTGTTCTAGCCAAGGTGGTGCTCAAGAAATGGCTCAACCTTAGGAGCAAGGACGCCAATTTCAATGCCGACGAGGATGACAACGGCGACGATGACGGGGAACAAGGTACACAGTAAGCTAATGCTCCTCTTTTGGGGCTCTATGATTTGAATTTCGGCCGCCATGGATCGCAACCTCCTTACTCCCCTTCTTACCATTTTACTTGTTTCCATCTCGTGTATAGGAGAAGTGCAGCTGCGATGGCGCCAAGGAGGAGCGGGAGGTCGGTGGCATGGAGATCGCAGGTGAGCTTTTTCATCTCAGTTTTACCTCATTCTTACGTTTCCAAGGATGTGTGTGTGCTTTCACGAGTCGATGCATGCAGTTTATTATAATGTTTACTTCTACTCTTGATCTTTGTTTTCATTTTAGTATTGTTTGCCCTTCTGTTTTGTTAGTGATTGCACTGCCATACATTTTCCATCTGGCGTTGATCTTTATTCCTAAAAAGATAAATGTTTATTGGATGGTTTGCCTTTTTTGGATGAAAATAGATTGTTTTCTAATTGGATAAACATGCATTTTTATCAGATGTATCATGTCCATGTTGTACTGGTGACTTGGCATATTGTCTTTTTAAACACACTGCCACCTAATTCTCCATTCAGACTACATGGAGGAAAATATCAACCTCCTGCAACCAACGATGCAGTAATTTACTATTTTTGAGCTCTTTGGATATCATATATAGATGTACATTTCAGTGCCTTTCTTTTCTGGACTACACTACTTTTCAGATTTCCAGTATCTGAATCTTTAGGACAAAAGATAGTCAAGCGTATATGGTGTTTCACAGGAGCATTGGTAACGATCATTGAGAGTATACCTCTCCGCTACATGTATGCGATTGTCATAGTACCTAGGTTCAAGAAATGTTTTTAATGGTGCAAGAGTCCGAGAAGTAAAAACTGAACCTTATATAAAGGAGCAAGGGGGGAGGCCGACCGGCTCCTGTAGGGCGCGCCAGGAGGAGTCCCCCTCCTTGTAGGAGTAGGACTCCCCTTTACTACTCCCACTAGGAGGAGAAAAGGAAGGAGGAGAGGGAGAAGGAAGGAGAGGGAGGAAAAAGAGGAAAGAGGGGCCTAACCCCTAGTCCAATTCGGTTTGGGCTAGGGGGGCCGCGCGCCCTGCCTTCTCTCTTCCACCACTTGGCCCATGAGGCCTATTACTTCTTCCTCGTATTCCCATAACTCCCCAGTACCCCAAAAAATACCCGAATCACTCAGAACCTTTCCGATGTCCGAGTATAGTCGTCCAATATATCGATCTTTACGTCTCAACCATTTCGAGACTCCTCGTTATGTCCCCGATCTCATCCGGGACTCCTAACTACCTTCAGTACATCAAATCACATAAACTCACAATACCGATCGTCAGCGAACTTTAAGCGTGCGGACCCTACGGGTTCGAGAACTATGTAGACATGTCCGAGACACGTCTCCGATCAATAACGAATAGCAGAACTTGGATGCTTATATTGGCTGCTACATATTCTACGAAGATCTTTATCGGTCAAACTGCATAACAACATACTGTGTTTCCTTTGTCATCGGTCTGTTACTTGCCCGAGATTCGATCGTCAGTATCTCAATACCTAGTTCAATCTCGTTACCGGCAAGTCTCTTTACTCATTATGTAGTGCATCATCCCGCAACTAACTCATTAGTCACATTGCTTGCAACGCTTATAGTGATGTGCATTACCGAGAGGGCCCACAGATACGTCCCCGACAATCGGAGTGGCAAATCCTAATCTCGAAATACGCCAGCTCAACAAGTACCTCTGGAGACACCTGTAGAGCACCTTTATAATCACCCAGTTACGTTGTGATGTTTGGTATCACACAAAGTGTTCCTCCGGTAAATGGAAGTTGCATAATCTCATAGTCATAGGAACATGTATAAGTCATGAAGGAAGCAATAGCAACATACTAAACGATCAAGTGCTAAGCTAACGAACTGGGTCAAGTCAATCACATCATTATCCTAATGATGTGATCCCGTTAATCAAATGACAACTCATGTCTATGGCTAGGAAACTTAACCATCTTTGATTCAACGAGCTAGTCAAGTAGATGCATACTAGTGACACTAAGTTTGTCTATGTATTCACACATGTTTCAAGTTTCTGATTAATAAAATTCTAGCATGAATAATACACATTTATCATGAAATAAGGAAATAAATAATAACTTTATTATTGCCTCTAGGGCATATTTCCTTCAGTCTCCCACTTGCACTAGAGTCAATAATCTAGTTCACATCGCCATGTGATTTAACATCAATAGTTTACATCACCATGTGATTAACACCCATAGTTCACATCATCATGTGACCAACACCCAAAGGGTTTACTAGAGTCAATAATCTAGTTCACATTGACATGTGATTAACACCCAAAGAGTACTAAGGTGTGATCATGTTTAGCTCGTGAGAGAAGTTTAGTCAATGGGTCTGTCACATTCAGAGCGGTATGTATTTTGCAAAATATTCTATGTCTACAATGCTTTGCATGGAGCTACTCTAGCTAATTGCTCCAACTTTGAATATGTATCCAGATTGAGACTTAGAGTCATCTGGATCGGTGTAAAAGATTGCACTGATGTAACTCTTTTATCACCTCCATAACCGACAAACATTTCCTTAGTCCTTACTAAGGATATTCTTGACCGCTGTCCAGTGATCTACTCCTAGATCAAAATTGTACTCCCTTGCCAAACTCAGAGCAAAGTATACAATAGGTCTAGTACACAGCATGACATACTTTATAGAACCTATGACTGAGGCATAGGGAATGACTTTTCATTCTTTTTTCTATTTTCTGCCATGGTCGGGTTTTGAGTCTTACTCAACTTCACACCTTTGCAACATAGGCAAGAACTCTTTCTTTGACTGTTCCATTTTGAACTACTTCAAAAACTTGTCAAGGTGTGTACTCATTGAAAAAACTTATCAAGTGTCTTGATCTATCTCAATAGATCTTGATGCCTAGTATGTAAGTAGCTTTACTGAGGTCTTTCTTTTGAAAGACTCCTTTCAAACACTCCTTTATGATTTCTAGAAAATTCTACATCATTTCCGATCAATATGTTATTCACATATACTCATTAGAAAGGCTATAGTGCTCCCACTCACTTTCTTGTAAATACAGGTTTCACCAAAAAGTCTGTATAAAACCATATGCTTTGATCAACTCATTAAAGCGTATATTCCAACTCCGAGATGCTTGCACCAGTCCATAGATGGATCACTGGAGTTTGCATATTTTGTTAGCACCTTTAGGATCGACAAAACCTTTTGGTCGCATCATACACAAATTTTCTTTAATAAATCCATTAAGGAATGCAGTTTTTGACATCTATTTGCCAGATTTCATAAAATGTGGCAATTGCTAACATGATTCGGACAGACTTAAGCATTTCTATGGCTGAGAAGGTCTCATCGTAGTCAACCCCTTGAACTTGTCGAAAACCTTTCGCAACAAGTCGAGCTTTGTAGATAGTAACACTACTATCAGTGTCCATCTTCCTCTTGAAGATCCATTTATTCTCAATGGCTTGCCGATCATTGGGCAAGTTAACCAAAGTCCATACTTTGTTCTCATACATGGATCCCATCTCAGATTTCATGGCCTTAAACCATTTTGTGGAATCTGGGCTCATCATCGCTTCCTCATAGTTCATAGGTTTCTTATGGTCAAGCAACATGACCTCTAGGACAGGATTACCTTACCACTCTGGTGCGGACCGTACTCTGGTTGACCTACGAGGTTCGGTACTAACTTGATCTGAAGTTTCATGATCATCATCATTAATCTTCCTCACTAATTGGTGTAGGCATCACTTGAACTGATTTCAGTGATGAACTATTTTCCAATTCGGGATAAGGTACTATTACCTCATCAAGTCCTACTTTTCTCCCACTGACTTCTCTCAAGAGAAACTCCTTCTCTAGAAAGGAACCATTCTTAGCAACAAATATCTTGCCTTCGGATCTGTGATAGAAGGTGTACCCAACAGTTTCCTTTGGGTATTCTATGAAGACACACTTCTCCGATTTGGGTTCGAGCTTATCAGGTTGAAACTTTTTCATATAAGCATTGCAGCCCCAAACTTTAAGAAATGACAACTTTGGTTTCTTGCCAAACCACAGTTCATAAGGCGTCGTCTCAACAGATTTTGATGGTGCCCTATTTAAAGTGAATGCAGCTGTCTCTAATGCATAACCCCAAAACAATAGTGGTAAATCGGTAAGATATATCATAGATCGCACCATATCCAATAAAGTGCGGTTACGATGTTCGTACACACCATTACGTTGTGGTGTTCCATGTGGCGTGAGCTGTGAAACTATTCCACATTGTTTTTAAATGAAGGCCAAACTCGTAACTCAAATATTCTCCTCTACGTTCAGATTGTAGAAACTTTATTTTCGGTAGTAACTTGAACTGAAGTTTCATGATCATCATCATTCATCTTCCTCACTAATTGTTGTAGGCATCACTGGAACTGATTTCAGTGATGAACTATTTTCCAATTCGGGAGAAGGTACTATTACCTCATCAAGTTCTACTTTTCTCCCACTCACTTGTTTCGAGAGAAACTCCTTCTCTAGAAAGGATCCATTCTTAGCACGGAATATCTTGCCTTCGAATCTGTGATAGATGGTGTACCCAACAGTTTCCTTTGGGTATTCTATGAAGACGCACTTCTCCGATTTGGGTTCGAGCTTATCAGGTTGAATCTTTTTCATATAAGCATTGCAGGCCCAAACTTTAAGAAACGACAACTTTGGTTTCTTGCCAAACCACAGTTCCTAAGGCGTCGTTATCGGTGTCAAAACCGGCGGATCTCGGGCAGGGGGTCCTGATCTGTGCGTCTAAGGCTAATGGTAACAGGAGGCAGGGGACACGATGTTTTACCCAGGTTCGGGCCCTCTCGATGGAGGTAAAACCCTACTTCTTGCTTGCTTGATCTTGATGATATGAGTATTACAAGAGTTGATCTACCACGAGATCATAGAGGCTAAACCCTAGAAGCTAGCCTATGATGATTATGATTGTTTTTCTACGGACTAAACCCTCTGGTTTATATAGACATCGGAGGAGGCTAGGGTTACACAGAGTCGGTTACCAAGAAGGAGATCTAACATCTAAATCGCCAAGCTTGTCTTCCATGCAAAGGAGAGTCCCATCCAGACACGGGACGAAGTTTTGAGTCTTGTATCTTCATGGTCCAACAGTCCGGCCAAAGTATATAGTCCGGTTGTCCGGATACCCCCTAATCCAGGACTCCCACAGTAGCCCCTGAACCAGGCTTCAATGACGATGAGTCCGGCGCGTAGATTATCTTCGGCATTGCAAGGCAGGTTCCATCTCCGAATACTCCAAAGAAGATTAAGGATTGTGTCCGGCTCTGTGAGATAATTTCCGCACACCACCGTAGAGAGCATAACACTTTACAAATCTAATCTACTGACATTTTTTTTACGGTGTGCCCTTACGCCGCGGCCTGGCTCAATACGAACCGGGTTTTCTCGGCTTGCCTCGACACGCGTTGCGAGGCGGTTTTATTGGCACGCCTTGTTGAAGCAGAGATCGTGTTCCCCTTATTGCGGGATCCTCCATCAATACGGGCGCGGGCAACCCCACAACGCCTGTTGGTATGACTCCGAGTTTTTAGGCAAGTCCCAAGCGGTTACGCTGAGGACGCTTGATATTCACCCCCTTTATAGAGGGGCCGAGGTCTATCCCTCTTTCCTACCACGCTTGCGCCTTTCCGCATCTCGAGTTCCAACACCCAAAGCCCAAGCTTAGGCACTTCAGATCTTCAATCATGTTCGGATCCAACCTTCAAGGCCGGTGGATGGCCTCCTCTGTCATAGAGGAGGACATTGCGAAGCTTAGGGAGGTCAGATATCTGACCGCCGACATCAAGCATAGGCTTCCTGCTCCAGGGTAGGTCATCCCTACTCCTGAGCCCAACGAGAGCGTTGTATTATTTTCTCACTTCCTCCGTGGATTAGGCTTCACCCTTGATCCCTTTGTGAGAGGGCTCATGTTCTATTACGGGCTAGATTTTCACAATCTAGCTCCGGACTCCATCCTTCACATATCGTCATTTATCGTTGTGTGCGAAGCCTTCCTCCACATCACCCCGCACTTCGGCTTATGGCTCAATACCTTCAATGTAAAGCCGAAGGTGATTGAGGGGCGACACACAGAGTGCGGAGGCACTATAATAAGCAGAAACGCCGACGCCCCATGGCCAGAGTTCTTCTTCCCAGAGCTATACGATTATGGCAGCGGAGGTGGTTCTACGTCACGGCTCCCAGAGGCACAAAGTGGGTGGATGCCCCCAACTTCCGCTCGGGCCCTCCGCCTCAACTGGCATCGTGGGCCAATGTGGGACTGGATTGGGGGCCTCCTAACGATGTACTAACATTGCAGAGCCGCATTCAGGAGCTTCTTGAGAGGGACATTAGTCTTGTCAGTGTAATTCAGGTAATGCTAGTCCGACGGATCTTGTCGTGCAAACGTCGGCCTCTCCGGATGTGGGACAACCCAGAAGGTCCGCGGACTATTCAACACTTCTTCGGCATGACGCTCGAAGGGATGTGTAAGTTATTCTTCGGACCACAAGTAAAGTGTCCGGACACCACCGAGGATGCAGGCCTGAGCTGCAACCGCCCAGATACCCAAGTAAGTAACCCAGAAACCGAACACTTCATTTATATTTTTCATAACATTATTCTGAAAACCATCCGCTGCGAGGATTGGCTCAGCAAGGCGGAGAGAATCAGGTGTCCGGCACCGCTTCCCGAAGGCTCGTCTAGTCCTGCCATAGCCAGGATGCTTAGTCGTGTGCTAAGTCAAGTGCCCTCAGGGAAAGACGGAGGGAAGAACAGAGAATCAGAGCTTCACACATGGCCCATCCAAATCGGGGGAATTACTATGTCCACGGAGGAGGATAGTCAGGGAGGGGAATCTATGGTCTCCTCCCCCCACAGGAAGAAGAGGGCCACCTCCAAAGACTTGGAGACGGAGGTGCCTAGACAAGGGAAGAAAACTTCACCAGGGGGCCCTGCCCCGGAGGGCGTCCTCACCGCGCCATGCCCGCAAATGGGCCAGCCCTCAGCCGAGCTGTAAGTTTATCGTTAATACAAAGCTGCTGCTTCCTCCTCCGAGAACAATAACCAGGATCCATTCTTTGCAGTCCGGCTAGCAGCTCTTCTCGACAGAGTCCGTCTTCAGGGGATCTTCTTCCGGAGATGATGGAGAGTGAAACCCCACCTGCCTCTCCGCCTCATGGAGCGGGCGACCCCGAGGTGTCGTCAGGGAGGAGTCCAGATTTGCCAAGGCCAGAAGCTAATACGTCGTCCGCCCTGAGCCCGGAGTGTTCGGCTCCCACGGGGGGGCGATAAGAAGGGTCCGGTATAGTTCGGTGACCGGCCGGACACGCTGACGGGCCTTCTGGAGCAAGCTGCTCTCTCGGAGGATCACCGTTCATTAATGAGCATGGTGCTTGAGAAGATTTCATCCGCCACAAGCGGGTTGAATGAAGCTTTTACGAGCCTGCTCAAAGGCTTTGAGGTATATAATGAAATACATAATTTTTGGTTGTGGCGCACACGCTAGGTGTGCTCCATATAGATAGTAGCCCCTAAGACTCTGCTTGCCAGCCCTAGGCGGCAAACGGGGGATCATATTCTTAAGTAATGACCGCACTGTATTCATGCACAGGTGGCTAAGGGTCCGGCGGCCGACCGGACTGTTGAAGTCGCCGAACTGAGGCGACAGATTGAGGTTGTGGACACCGACATCACGCTTGTGAACGAGCAGCTTAATGAGTCACAGAGTATGTGCTCTGTTTTCCTTGTTTTTATAGGAACTATTAAGAGGAGCATAATGTTAATGTGATATGCTTCGACTGCAGGCGGAGCTTCTGCCGTGGAGGCCCTGAGGGCGGAGCTTTCCCTAGCCAAGGAACAAACCCGGGGTAGCAATGCGGCTGCCCTAAAGGCGACCGAAGATTTGAGAGCCGAACAGGCTGCCCATCGCTGAAGTGAATATAAAATAGCCAAGATGGCTGTGGAGCTGAAAAACGCTGCCGGCCGGTATGAGCTCCTTGAAAAGGAGAATCGGGCGAAGTCGACTGACCTGAAGAAGTCCCTTGATGCAGCCAAGGAGACGCGTTCCGATATTAGGGATGCGCGGGAGGAGCTTCGACAGGCCGGAGAAATCGCGGCTGGAAGCCCCTTTTTGTTGCGAATGAAGTTCTTGGATCCGAAGTACGCTGCTCTGGATCGGTGCTGGAGCGCTGTAGATGCGTACGCGGATCTGGCAAAAAGTATGGCCGATGCAACCAAGTTTTTTGAGGATCAAAAATATAGTGAAGTAGAAAGGCTGTTCTGGTCACAATTCAGTGCTCCAACGTGCCCGTTGCCATTGAGTGAAAGGATGGCCGCTGTGGCTGAGCTCCATAGGTTGTCCGATCTTGCAATGAGGTCTGTAATAGACCATCTATGGCCGAAGGGGCCGAAGCCGGATAGTTATTTTGGTTTAGTGCAACAATTCCTTGGCGCCGTATCATGAATCGCTGCCATGAAGAGGTCGGCGTGCATAGAGGGTGCGTGGATGGCTCTTGCCCGTGTTAAAACATATTGGGCAGATATGGAGGCCACCATCATTGCAACCCAGAATCCGGCGGGGAGCCAGGATCCGGCCGAGCACTACTTAGAGCAGGTAACAGAAGGTGCTCGTTTAATAGAGGCTCAGTGCTCGAAGAATGTCATGTTCGAGTGATAAATCGTTTCATTGTAAAAACAATTGTATTTTAATTATAGAAGCTATGTTTATACTTTCGCCCGAAAGTGTTATTGTGCCTCCTGTGCGACCGTTTGATGTGTATATAACCTGAAAGTTAGCAGTCGTTGGCTTCAGCCCCCATGCATACAATGCGGGGGTGTTCGCAAAAATGTGCGTAATCACACTTGAGCCAACGTCTTGGTCCATTAAGGAGGTGATCGCACGTTGAACTAGGCAACCGGACTATAGAGCTTTAACACTTTCACTTAGCCATAGGAGTTTGATGGTGGGGCTACTATGTAGCCCCTGGTACCTTCGCGTGCATCCGGATACGGACGCGTGTGTACATGACCAGGAAACGTTCCTTCGTTAATGCGGAGGAATCCTAATGATTCCGATGAGTCCTTGAGTGGTTGATCAGTCTCTCGCTACATCATGATAGTCGGTTTTCATCTTTCTCTACTGAGGTGCTCATCCGGAATAACCAGGGCACAATCGCAGTAGTTCTCCTTTGGCCGCCTTAGCCGATAGAAGCAGAACGTAAGTCGGCAAACCAAGGAGCCGGGCAAACCCAACATTTGACCAAAGACATGATTCGGAGCTGATGCATATATGGCCTAACTCGCGACGCCGAACACTCCCGAAGGTATTCGGACTTTATAACATATACTGGGCTGAGTAGCGATGTTGATTATGAACCCTGTATTTCCAGGTACGTGCATTAGTCTGTCGTGGCGAAATGCCAATAACGCCAGTATCCCCTGTGGGTGTATTGAGTACCCATGGGATGTCAAGCAACAAGAGACAATAAAGAAGGTTTACACAGGGGCTTAATCTAAAAAGAAACCTTTGAGCGGGGCCCTGCTGCACGTCTACGCCTTTATCTCCGTTGTGCCGTGTCCTGGGAGGGTATCGCACGAATGGTGTCTGTAAAAAGGAAAACTCATGTAAAAGAGTATGACGTAAGCGTTCGAAGAGTTGGTTATTATCAGTGGATAGTAGAAGTGTAAGACATTGGCCTGTTAATAAGGTCAAGCCAAAAGGTGGGCTTTATTGCATGTTTGCAGCCCCTGGTGCCCTCTATGGGATTACATGTATAGCACGCATCTCAGGTTTATCTAGGTTGTTACCGACGGTGGTGTGCCGGACCCGTCTAACCATGTCCATGGTCTTAACGACCGATCATGCGTTTTGATAGGAGAGCCGCTTAGTGTCCGGCTGCTAGAGCCACCGCATACCCTTCCGCACATAAGGAACACTCTGTATTTTCGCTAATGGTGATGAGGCCACGTGGACCGGGCATCTTGAGTTTAAGGTAGGCATAGTGCGGTACTGCGTTGAAGCGAGCGAAGGCCGTTCTTCCGAGCAATGCATGATAACCACTTCAGAGGGGAGTGATGGTGAAGAGTAATTCTTCGCTTCTGAAGTTGTCTGGAGAGCCGAATGTCACCTCTAATACGAGGGAGCCCCTACAGCGGGCCTCAACGCCTGGTATCACCCCTTCAAAGGTGGTGTTACTTTGGCTGATTCTGGATGGGTCTATCCCCATCCAACGGACAATGTCCTGGTATATTAGATTGAGACTACTGCCGCCGTCCATGAGGACACGAGTGAGATGGTATCCGTCGATTATTGGGTCGAGCACCAAGGCAGCCGATCCTCCGTGCTTCATACTAGTCGGGTAGTCCCTGTGATCAAAGGTGATCGGCAGGCCGACCAGGGGTTGAGTTTGGGGGCGACGGGCTCTAGGGTGTATGCGTCTCTAAGCGCGCGTTTGCGCCTTCTCTTGGCAATGTGAGTCGCGTAGATCATGTTTACTGTTTTTACCTCTGGTGGGCATTTTTTCTTCCCCCCAGTGTTCGGCTGGCGAGGCTCATCCTCGTCTTCACTTGGTGTTTCCCTTCCCTTGTGTTCGGCATTTAATTTGCCGGCCTGCTTAAAGACCCAACATTCTCTATGAGTGTGGTTCGCAGGTTTTTCGGGGGTGCCATGAATTTGGCACAGTCTGTCCAGGACTTTGTTCAGGCCGGACGGTCCCTCTTTGCTGCCTTTAAATCGCTTCTTTTGTTGACCGGGTCGAGATCCCCTGAATCCGGCATTGACCACTCTGTTGTCCGGACTTTCTTCCTTGTTTCGACGCTTGTTTTTATTGCACCGTGGCTTCCCATTGCCATCCCTGATTCCAGATGTGCCTGGGTCGCTGGTGCCTCTACGGGCCAACCAGCTGTCTTCACCCGGTCAAAAGCGGGTCATAAGACTTGTTAAGTCTGCCATTGTCCTCGGCTTTTCTTGGCCGAGGTGTCGGGCGAGCCACTCATCTCGGATACTGTGCTTGAAGGCCACTAGGACTTCGGCATCTAGACAGTCGACAATTTGATTCTACTTAGTGAGGAATCTATTCCAAATCTTGCGGGTGGAATCTTCGGGCTATTGAATTATGTGACTTAAATCGTCAGCGTCCGAAGGTCGGACATAGGTCCCTTGAAAATTGGCCCTGAAAGAGTCCTCAAGTTCCTCACAACTTCCAATTGAATTTTCGGGGAGGCTTTTCAACCAGTGCCGAGCTGGTCCCTTCAACTTGAGGGGGAAGGTATTTGATGGCGTGGAGGTCGTCCCCACGAGCCATGTGGATATGAAGGATAAAATCCTCAATCCAGACCCCGGGGTCTGTCGTTCCGTCATATGCCTCTATGTTCACGGGTTTAAAACCCTGTGGAAATTCATGGTCCAGTACCTCTTCGGTGAAGCACAGAGGGTGAGCAGCCCCTCTATATCTGGACATGTTGTGGAATGCTGTCAACTGTTGTTGTGTCTGGTGCTGATTCTGAACTGGTATTCGATCAGTCTAATCATTTTGGTGACAATAATCCTGCACCGGAGCGTGTCCTCTAGATCCATAGATGGACCTGGTCGCGTCGGCCTTTTTGTCCAGGAGAAATCGTGTGTGACGTCAGCAGCTGCTCTGTTGTGGTCATGAAGTGGTTGGTCCGGCCTACTGGCCGTACTGTTCTTCGGCGGAATGGCCTCATCGTCGAATTCTGGCAGCAGCTTGCACTTTGGGTAGCTCTTTGTGTGGCGATCATCGCCGTATTTTCTTCAGTGTCTAGCACTTTATTCCATCTGCGGTTGAGCATTTCCTGCGTGGCCTTAAGCCTTTGCTTCTGCTTCTTTAGACTTCTCGTAGTGGCCATAAGCCTTCTGTGGAGGTTATCTCATTCCAAATGTTTTTCCGGGATGATGAATGCATCGTCGTCCAGACTGTGCTCTTCTCCCGAGGCAGGTTGATGAGTTCGGCCCTCGAGATCATTGTGATCGGGCGTCTGCTCCGGGCTGTGTTTGGCGTGACCTGGCTCATCCTGCTCCATCACTGGGTCCATATGCTCGTTGTTCCCTTTGGAGTTGACTGGGGTGTCGATCTTTCTAGCGCTGTTGTCGCTATTTTTACTGTGGCTGGACTTAGAGCGGCGTCTGCGCCATCGATTTGGCTTTTGTCCGGGGGTTTTATCCTCCATTGTGTCTTTTTTGTCGCCATCGTCCTCCTTGGGCATGTCCACCATGTATATATATCATATGATGAGGTGGCAGTCCAGCACCCCATGGGTGGTGGTTCCAAATCGTTCCCTGCACCGACGTCTATACCGTCGGTGTCATCGGAGTCGAAGTTAAGCATGTCTGTTATGTCATCGACAGTGGCTATGAAGTGGGTGGTGGGTGGGCAACGAATTTCTTCGTCGCCTGCTTCCCTCTCAAGCCAGACATAGTTCGGCCAAGAGTCTCCTAATAAAGAGAGAGACCTTAATGAATTCAGCATGTCGCCGAAGGGCGAGTGCTGGAAAATATCTGCAACGGCGAACTCCATTACCGGAGCCCACCTGAATTTGGCGGGCTCGGGGGCGCGCGGTCTGGAACCTACAGCTGGACACAAGTCCGGGGGTTCGGTGACACAGACTTCCTTGGGGGTGGAGTCTGTGTTCGGCTCTACCGCCGATGAGTATGCGGCCTCTGGGGTGGGGTCCATCCACCCATCCTCGGTCGACGTGATCTGCCCCGGATTTAGGTCCGGAGCTCTTGCAAGTGCGATATCCCGAGTATTGTCTGATAGTAGGTCTAAGCCGTGCTCGTCGTGACTGTTCGGCGCTCATGGCGTAGGCCCGAATCCGTTTAAGATCAAGTCTCCGCGGATATCGGCCATGTAGTTCAAGTTTCCGAACCTGACCTGATGGCCAGGGGCGTAGCTGTCGAACTGCTCCAGATGGCCAAGTGAATTGGCCCACAGTGCGAAGCCCCCGAACACGAAGATCTGTCCGGGGAGTAAAGTCTCACCCTGGACCGTGTTGTTGTTGATGATTGAAGGAGCCATCGAGCCTTGCAGCGACGACACAGAGGAACTCTCAATGAAAGCACCAATGTCGGTGTCAAAACCGGCGGATCTCGGGTAGGGGGTCCCAATCTGTGCGTCTAAGGCTAATGGTAACAGGAGGCAGGGGACACGATGTTTTACCCAGGTTCGGGCCCTCTCGATGGAGGTAAAACCCTACTTCCTGCTTGATTGATCTTGATGATATGAGTATTACAAGAGTTGATCTACCACGAGATCGTAGAGGCTAAACCCTAGAAGCTACATCATAGATCGCACCATATCCAATAAAGTGCGGTTACAACATTTGGACACACCATTACGTTGTGGTGTTCCATATGGCGTGAGCTGTGAAACTATTCCACATTGTTTTTAGATGAAGGCCAAACTCGTAACTCAAATATTCTCCTCTACGATCAGATTGTAGAAACTTTATTTTTGTTACGATGATTCTCCACTTCACTATGAAATTCTTTGAACTTTTCAAATGTTTCAGAGTTGTGTTTCATTAAGTAGATATACTCATATCTACTCAAATCATCTATGAAGGTCAGAAAATAACGATACCCGCCGCGAGCCTCAACACTCATCGGATCGCATACATTGATATGTATTATTTCCAATAAGTCAGTTGCTCGCTCCATTGTTCCGAAGAACGGAGTCTTAGTCATCTTGCCCATAAGGCATGGTTCGCAAGCATCAAGTGATTCCAAAATCCCATCAGCATGGAGTTTCTTCATGTGCTTTACACCAATATGACCTAGACGGCAGTGCCACAAATAAGTTGCACTATCATTATTAACTTTGCATCTTTTGGCTTCAATATTATGAATATGTGTATCACGACGATCGAGATCCAAGAGACTATTTTCATTGGGTGTATGACCATTGAAGGTTTTATTCATGTAGACAGAACAACAATTATTCTCTGACTTTAAATGAATAACCTTATTGCAATAAACGTGATCAAATCATATTCTTGCTCAACGCAAACGCCAATAACATTTATTTAGGTTTAACACTAATCCTGAAAGTATAGGGAGTGTGCTATGATGACCACATCAATCCTGGAACCACTTCCAACACACATAGTCACTTCACCATCAACTAGTCTCTGTTTATTCTGTAACTCCTGTTTCGTGTTACTAATTTTTAGCAACCAAACAAGTATCAAAGACCCAGGGGCTACTTCAAACACTAGTAAGGTACACATCAATAACCTGTATATCAAATATACCCTTGTTCACTTTGCCATCCTACTTATCCACCAAATATTCAGGGTATTTCCGCTTCCAATGACCATTTCCTTTGCAGTAGAAGCACTCAGTTTCAGGCTTTGGTCCAGCTTTGGGCTTCTTCACGGGAGTGACAACTTGCTTGCCATTCTACTTGAAGTTTTCCTTTCTTTCCCTTTTCTTGAAACTAGTGGTCTTGTCAATCATCAACACTTGATTCTCTTTCTTGATTTCTACCTTCATCGATTTCAACATCACAAAGAGCTCGGGAATTGTTTTCGTCATCCCTTGCATACTATAGTTCATCACGAAGTTCTAGTAACTTGGTGATGGTGACTAGAGAACTCTGTCAATCAGTATCTTTTCTGGAAGATTAACTCCCACTTGATTCAAGTGATTGTAGTACCCAGACAATCTGAGCAAATGCTCATTAGTTGAGCAATTCTCCTCCATCTTTTAGCTATAGAACTTGTTGGAGACTTCCTCTCTCAACTCGGGTATTTGCTTGAAATATTAACTTCAACTCCTGGAACATCTCATATGGTCCATGACATTCAAAACGTCTTTGAAGTCCCGATTCTAAGCCGTTAATCATGGTGCACTAAACTATCAAGTAGTCATCATATTAAGCTAGCCAAACGTTCATAACGTCTGCATCTGCTCCTGCAATAGGTCTGTCACCTAGCGGTGCATCAAGGACATAATTCTTCTGTGCAGCAATGAGGATAAACCTCAGATCATGGACATAGTCCACATTATTGCTACTATCATCTTTCAACTTATTTTTCTCTAGGAACACATATAAAACATAGGGAAGCAACAACGCGAGCTGTTGATCTACAACATTATTTGCAAAATACTATCAGGACTAAGTTCATGATAAATTAAAGTTCAATTAATCATATTACTTAAGAACTCCCACTTAGATAGACATCCCTCTAGTCATCTAAGTGATCACGTGATCCAAATCAACTAAACCATGTCTGATCATCACGTGAGATGGAGTAGTTTTCAATGGTGAACATCAATATGTTGATCATATCTACTATATGATTCACGTGACCTTTCGGTCCCAGTGTTCCGAGGCCATATCTGCATATGCTAGGCTCAAGTTTAACCTGAGTATTCTGTGTATGCAAAACTGTCTTACACCCATTGTATTTGAACGTAGAGCTTATCACACCTGATCATCACGTGGTGTCTCGGCTTGAAGAACTTTCGCAATGGTGCATACTCAGGGAGAACACTTATACATTGAGATTTAGTGAAAGATCATCTTATAAAGCTACCGTCGAACTAAGCAAAATAAGATGTATAAAAGATAAACATCACATGCAATCAAAATATGTGACATGATATGCCCATCATCATCTTGTGCCTTTGACCTCCATCTCCAAAGCATCGTCATGATCTCCATCGTCACCGGCATGACACCATGATCTCCATCATCTTGATCTATATCAATGTGTTGTCACATGGTCGTCTCGCCAACTATTGCTCTTGCAACTATTTCTATCGCATAGCGATAAAGTAAAGCAATTATCTGGCGCTTGCATCTTAGGCAATAAAGAGACAACCATAAGGCTTTTGCCAGTTGCCGATAACTTCAACAAAACATGATCATCTCATACAACAACTTATATCTCATCACGTCTTGACCATATCACATCACAACATGCCCTGCAAAAACAAGTTAGATGTCCTCTACTTTGTTGTTGCAAGTTTTACGTGGTTGCTATGGGCTGAGTAAGAACCGATCTTACCTACGCATCAAAACCACAACGATATTTCATCAAGTTAGTGTTGTTTTAACCTTCAACAAGGACCGGGCATAGTCACACTCGGTTCAACTAAAGTTGGAGAAAGTGACACCTGCTAGCCACCTATGTGCAAAGCACGTCGGTAGAACCAGTCTCGCGTAAGCGGACGCGTAATGTCGGTCCGGGCCGCTTCATCCAACAATACCGCCGAACATAAGTATGACATGCTGGTAAGCAGTATGACTTGTATCGCCCACAACTCACTTATGTTCTACTCCTGCATATGACATCTACGCATAAACCTGGCTTGGATGCCACTGTTGGGGAACGTAGTAATTTTAAAAAATTCCTATGCACACATAGGATCATGGTGATGCATAGCAACAAGAGGGAAGAGTGTTTCCACGTACCCTCGTAGACCGAAAGCGGAAGCGTTAGAACAACGCGGTTGATGTAGTCGTACGTCTTCACAATCCGACCGATCCAAGTACCGAACGCACGACACCTCCGAGTTCATCACACGTTCAGCTTGATGACGTCCCACGAACTCCGATCTAGCAGAGCTTTGCGGGAGAGTTCCGTCAGCACGACGGTGTGGTGATGGTGTTGATGATGCTACCGATGCAGATCTTCGCCTAAGCACTGCTACGATATTATCGAGGTGGAATATGGTGGAGGGGGGCACCGCACACGGCTAAGAGATCAATGATCAATTGTTGTGTCTAGAGGTGCCCCCTGCCCCCGTATATAAAGGAGCAAGGGGGGAGGCCGGCCGGCCCCTGTAGGGCGCGCCAGGAGGAGGAGTCCCCCTCCTAGTAGGAGTAGGACTCCCCTTTCCTACTCCCACTAGGAGGAGGAAAGGAAGGAGGAGAGGGAGAAGGAAGGGGAGGGAGGAAAAAGAGGAAAGAGGGGCTGACACCCTAGTCCAATTCGGTTTGGGCTAGGGGGCCGCGCGCGCGCCCTGCCTCCTCTCTTCCACCACTTGGCCCATGAGGCCCATTACTTCTTCCTCGTATTCCCGTAACTCCTAGGTAACCCGAAAAAATAACCGAATCACTCGGAACCTTTCCGATATCCGAATATAGTCATCCAATATGTCGATCTTTATGTCTCGACCATTTCGAGACTCCTCGTCATGTCCCCGATCACAGCCAGGACTCCGAACTACCTTCGGTACATCAAATCACATAAACTCATAATACCGATCGTCACCGAACTTTAAGCATGCGGACCCTACGAGTTCGAGAACTATGTAGGCATGACCGAGACACATCTCCGGTCAATAACCAATAGCGGAACCTGGATGCTCATATTGGCTCCTACATATTCTACGAAGATCTTTATCGGTCAAACTGGATAACAACATACTTTGTTCCCTTTGTCATCGGTATGTTACTTGCCCAAGATTCGATCGCCGGTATCTCAATACCTAGTTCAATATCGTTACCGGCAAGTATCTTTACTCGTTATGTAATGCATCATCCTGCAACTAACTCATTAGTCACATTGCTTGCAAGGCTTATAGTGATGTGCATTACCGAGAGGGCCCAGAGATACCTCTCCGACAATCGGAGTGACAAATCCTAATCCTGAAATACGCCAACTCAACAAGTACCTTCGGAGACACCTGTAGAGCACCTTTATAATCATCCAGTTACGTTATGACGTTTGGTAGCACACAAAGTGTTCCTCTGGTAAACGGGAGTTGCATAATCTCATAGTCATAGGAACATGTATAATTCATGAAGGAAGCAATAGCAACATATTAAACGATTAAGTGCTAAGCTAACGAAATGGGTCAAGTCAATCACATCATTCTCCTAATGATGTGATCCCGTTAATCAAATGACAACTCATGTCTCTGGCTAGGAAACTTAACCATCTTTGATTCAACGAGCTAGTCAAGTAGAGGCATACTAGTGACACTAAGTTTGTCTATGTATTCACACATGTATCAAGTTTTCGGTTAATACAATTCTAGCATGAATAATAAACATTTATCATGAAATAAAGAAATAAATAATAACTTTATTACTGCCTCTAGGGCATATTTCCTTCAGATA
Source organism: Triticum aestivum (assembly GCF_018294505.1). NCBI lineage: Eukaryota > Viridiplantae > Streptophyta > Magnoliopsida > Poales > Poaceae > Triticum > Triticum aestivum. The sequence goes on from NC_057804.1 coordinate 578,879,722, forward strand.
CAGTTATCACCATCCTGAGATGTCCTCCTAACTACTATACTCATTCATGGGCATTCTGCTCTATGGCACACCTGGAACAGGGATGATATTGTTTGATAGAGCCACCACCCATTGTGAAATGAATTGGATTGGATTACACCTTATCATGTGCTTTATCAAGAGTTGCAAGTACTAATTATGCCAACCTGCGGTAACACTCTAATCGTTTCTCCACAAAGGATGCCTCCTGGAGCTCTACTTCTCTCCCACCCCCAAGACCGGTATAGTATGAAAATCCTATTACTAAATAGCTTGATGTTTGATGCTTATGTTTGTTGGTGTAGTACTCATTTCTGAAGGTCCAGCCCCAGAGGATGTTACTCGAGACTTCCGTATAGTTGAGTGATTTTGCTTTTGCATGCTAATAATACAATATAGATGGATATAATTAACATTTCTTAGTGCATATTGTTTTGTCTCAATACCATAAATTCAATATAAAGGTTTGCATTATTATTGTTGGATCTAAATTACATCAAAGACTTGAACAGGGAATGATGCCTCTTTTAACTGATTGGTGTGCTTTGTTAACTCTCTTTAATGAGTAAATCATAGTGTAGTTGCATCTTATATTCTGTTTGGGCATGTAGGTGTGTGCTTCCTCGCTTTTCCTTTTCTTATAAGTTGTCCTCATTCTGTTGCTTCTGTTTAGGTTTGGATTTTCTTCTTCAACCCACAAGGCACATCCAGTTGTGAGCTACAATTAATTTGTTAAGAGTTGGAGCATACAACATTGCAAATCAGAGCTACGCTGAATGTAGCGAGGCAACCACAAATTGGGTATGTTCACACGAGGGATGGGAGAGGAGAGGAACAATAACATTCTTCATGCTTTGGATGAAAATTTCAATTCGTAGTTTCTCTGTACGTGGCAACACACTAGCGGTACTCATGGGCTTAGGATGAAAGTAGCGCCAGCAGAATAAGTAGGTTGGAAGGGAAGGCGGTTGTTGCCCTTGTCCCTTGGTGCTAGCCTACTGTGGCAGCCTCACTAACTTCCTCACTTCGAATACGATTTCTTAGGGTCGTGAGTTGCTGCATATTTGTTTTTATCACTTTTTACAATATATTTTTTATACATCTAACTTACCGAGTCATTTTTAGCTTTCATTTCCCATATATGCCAGCCTAAATATTCCATGGTCAACATATTTGAATGGTTAGTGGACATTGTCCCTTTCTTTTGTATGCAGTGATGAATGAAAGTCAGAAATGGCTATTCTGTTGTATTATTCAATTCGAACTAATGTTTGGTATTTTTTTGCCGATAGACATAATTCTATCCGCTCAATTTAGGAAGTGCGCATAGGTAAGTCAACATATTTTGTATCTCTTTCAGATGTAAAAGCACATGTCACATAAGAAATTATTATCTCCAAAGCATATTCACATTTCAGTAACAAATAGGGGGAGGTTCAACTTCAGAGCAATGATAACAAGGTTTGTTCCTCACTTTTTGTTGGACTTTTAGTTTCAAGTTAACATGATTTCTTATCAGCTTCATAAGTCATGCATTTTCTTAATTGTAGTTGTTAGGTGATAAGGAGAGCCAAAACAAAATTGATCATGTTATTGTAGTTTTTTTTGAACTCTAGCATAAGGAATTCTGGTTTAAGAAAAGGACTTTTGGTCTCTTTAATTACAAATTGATTGCAACATCGTGTTAGTCATCCATGATCTCCAAAAGGATTTGCTACTAACAACAAAATAATTAGTACAACCAGTAACCCTTCTATTTACCCACCTCCAGGATAACTGTAATTGGCATTTGGTTATTCATGTGTACCACCAGTAGGACTCGGGATTTATGGATTGTCAATAGCCTTGCTTGATGTACTTATATCGCTTTCTTTTCAGTCTCCATTTCATCTGAGCAGGGCGGTGAGGGACATAACTGGTCATGTCAAAATTCAACTTAGTGCATCAAGGATGGGTGGTTCAGAGATTTGCAAGAGGTGATGGAGGATGGTTAGTTATTGTGGCTCATCATATAGTAGTGAAAGATGAGTACAAGCATAAGCTTATTCAAAATTTGCAGTTCTTGACTACATGGGACATATATTTTGTAATCTTTTTCATTTCTTCTAAGAGGATCAAATATGTATTTTGTTCTTCCCAATGTGACGTAGGACGATGTTGGCACTGATATAGTATAACATACATTTACAATTATAAGTGCTCCATACTTGGTTCAAGACTTCTTGAGGAAAGAATAGTTCATGACCGTTGCATCTTTAGCTCTCTAATTAAAACCATCGATGATTAGCAAGATCAACATTTATCAAGAAGAGTTTGGAAATGCCGAGTGGAGGAGAAGCAATGTAGGGGGTTTGTGGGTTCACCTATGGCTTGTAGGGGTCATCAAATTAGGCACACTATACGTCCGTGGGCGTGTCCCGGACAATGACCGGTCACCCTTGAATCGCCGCATCCATAGCCTTGATCCTCATATACGATACCCCAAATCCATACTATGCATGCAACGTGAAACAAACTACTTTGACCATCAACAAAACAAACAGGCATATAAATCTACATAATCCGGACATAGATATCCGCATAATCTGACATAGATCAAAAGAGCACCACATTTAGCTGATGAACATAGTTTTAAACAAATATTACTAAAAATGGTAACGAGGTCGAAGAGAAGGACGCGCTTCTTCGCCACTTCATCATTGCTACAGATGTAGGCGTCCGTGGAAGGAGAAGGGGGGGCGTCGGAGCTGTTGGTGATATTGGAGGAGTCAATCTAGCCAACCATCCTTTGAACGACGCGGTATTGCTGCCTCACGAGCTTCGCCGCTTTCACATCCGTTGTTGCCCTCTTCTCAAGCCTCACCCACCGACTGCTCGAGGCCGAGGCAGAGGGCCTTGGGGTTCTTTTGATGGATGTGGCAGGCGTCTATCTCCGTCGTTATCAGGGAGCTGGCCGTAGATATCTGCAAGGAGCTGCTCCTCATCGGGCATCACTGACAATCTGTGACAAAAATAGGAGGTCTATGCGACCGCCTGCTATGCCGGCGGTCTCTCCCTTGCCTGTTGCTTCACGCTGCGGGCTGCTGGCGCCTCTTATTCGGACATCCGCATGCGTGTCACCGGCGGGGCGAGAACGGGCAACCACTGATAACCTTTAGGAGCTATGGAGAGGAGGGTTAGGAGGGCGGCGGTCCGGTGGTGCGGTGCTGGCCGAGCACATGAAGCTCTGCATGATGCCAGGCAGGCCCGTGCTGGCATCTGCGCTAAAGTGGAGGGTAACAGGGGATGGAGCTGAGACAGAGCTGCTACCCATGTCAACCCACGATAGCCGCATTGCAATGCGGAGGTGTGACGCCCCCGATTCAATCATACACTAATCATACACGCAAATGTGTACGATCAAGATCAAGAACTGCTACGTCTTGAGCTTGCGTTGGTTTTCCTCGAAGAGGAGAGGGTGATGCAGCAATAGTAGCGTAAGTATTTCCCTCATGTTTTTGAGAACCAATGTATCAATGCAGTAGGAGGCTCCTCAAAAGTCCCATGCACCTGTCGAATGTCAGGTTCCGGCAGACCCTTGAGGTTCGAACACTGGGGTGCGTGCGAAGATCTCTCCCCTACCAGCTCACGTCTCGAAGTCTCGCAAAGATCTAAGCAAGAAAGATGAACACACAAGGGACACGAGATTTATACTGGTTCAGGCCACCATTGTGGTGTAATACCCTACTCCAGTGTGTGGTGTGGTGGATTGCCTCAGGGGCTGATGATGAACAGTACAAAGGGAGAACAGCCTCGGGAGGGGCTGTTCTTGAGCTGGGGCGATGAACTGCTTGAGTAAGTTTAGTCGCTTCTCTCTCTCTCTCCCTGGTTGATCTCCAGAAGATCTTTTCATGCCCCCACCCTGTGGGTGGCTAGCCCTATTTATAGAGCGAGGCCCTGGGCCTCTCCCCAAATAATGAGCGGGAAGTGCGCCAACAATTGGCCATTTTGAAGGGGAACATCTGGTACACTTATCCTGACTAAAGTTGGTCTTCGGCTGCCAAAGGTCCTGACGGTGACGCCGCCCTCGGCTCAACGATGACCTCCATCCTGCCGTTCTGCTGGTCTTGGTCTTGTTGCACCGAAACGGTAACCTTTGCATGATGCCTTGGCCTGTGATTGCCCCCTTTGCACCGAAAGGGAAACAAGGACACTGCACAGGCCGGCGCCTGCCTGGCGCCCGCCTGGTCCTCGATCGTCATGGCTTGCGTCACGGGCCCCTCGGGAGGTGCCCTGCCTTGATCTCTCCGCCTCCTCGCGAGCCTACCTGAGGAGGCTGCTCCTCAGGAAGCTCCCTGCCATCCGCCCGGCGAGGCTTGGCCCCTCGCGAGGGTCTTGAGATTGAGCTTATGAAGCTGGGCTGCATTGGGCCCCCGCTTGAGCCATGCCGCAGGCCACAGGCAGGCAAGTCTGGGGACCCCCGTTCCCAGAACGCTGACAACACCTACACAAATAAACAAAGAACTCGCAACCAACGCAATAAAGGGGTTGTCAATCCCTTCACGGCCACTTGCGAAAGTGAGATCTAATAAAGATAGTATGATAAGATAAATATTTTTGGTATTTTTATAATATAGATGCAAAAAGTAAAGATGCAAATAAAAGTAGATTGGAAGCAAATATGATAAGAGATAGACCCGGGGGCCATAGGTTTCACTAGTGGCTTCTCTCAAGATAGTATAAGTATTACGGTGGGTGAACAAATTACTGTCGAGCAATTGATAGAAAAGCAAATAATTATGAGATTATCTAGGCATGATCATGTATATAGGCATCACGTCCATGACAAGTAGACCGACTCCTGCCTGCATCTACTACTATTACTCCACACATCGACCGACTCCTGCCTGCATCTAGAGTATTAAGTTCATAAGAACAGAGTAATGCATTAAGCAAGATGACATGATGTAGAGGGATAAACTCAAGCAATATGATATAAACCCCATCTTGTTATCCTCGATGGCAACAATACAATGCGTGCCTTGCAACCCTTTCTATCACTGGGTAAGGACACCGCAAGATTGAACCCAAAGCTAAGCACTTCTCCCATGGCAAGAAAGATCAATCTAGTAGGCCAAACCAAACTGATAATTCGAAGAGACTTGCAAAGATAACTCAATCATACATAAAATAATTCAGAGAAGATTCAAATATTATTCATAGATAAACTTGATCATAAACCCACAATTCATCGGATCTTGACAAACACACCCAAAAAGGGTTTACATCGAATATATCTCCACAAGAGAGGGGGAGAACATTGTATTGAGATCCAAAAAGAGAGAAGAAGCCATCTAGCTAATAACTATGGACCCGTAGGTCTGAGGTAAACTACTCACAACTCATCGGAGGGGCAAGGATGTTGATGTAGAAGACCTCCATGGTCGATTCCCCCTCCGGCAGAGTGCCGACGAAGGCTCCAAGATGAGATCTCGTGGATACAGAAGGTTACGGTGGTGGAAATTGTGTTTCATCTACTCCCTGGATGTTTTCGGGGTACGTAGGCTTATATAGGAGGAAGAAGTACGTCAGTGGACGCCCGAGGGGCCCACGAGACAGGGGCGCGCCCTATGGGGGGGCGCCCTCCTATCTCGTGGGAGCCTCGGCTACTTCTTGACTTGCACTCCAAGTCCTCTGGATCACATTCGTTCCAAAAATCACGCTCCCGAAGGTTTCGTTCTGTTTGGACTCCGTTTGATATTCCTTTTCTTCGAAATACTGAAATAGGCAAAAAAAAATAGCAATACGGGCTGGGCCTCCGGTTAGTAGGCTAGTCCCAAAAATGATATAAATGTGTAAAATAAAGCCCATAAACATCCAAAAGGGGTAATATAATAGCATGACACAATCAAAAATTATAGATACGTTGGAGACGTATCAAGCATCCCCAAGCTTAATTCCTGCTCGTCCTCGAGTAGGTAAATGATAAAAAGAGAATTTTTGATGTGGAATGCTACCTATCATAATTCATAATGTAATTTTCTTTATTGTGGCATGAATGTTCAGATCCAAATGATTCAAAATAAAAGTTCATATTGATAAAAGAAATAGTAACACTTCAAGCATACTAATCAAAGTAATCACGTCTTCTCAAAATAACATGGCAAAAGAAAGTTCATCCCAACAAAATCATATAGTTAGGCTATGCTTCAGTTTCGTCACACAAAGATGTTCCCAACTTCTATACCCCTGATGACAAGCCAAGCAATTGTTTCATACTTAAATAATCTCAAACTTTTTCAACCTTCATGCAATACATGAGCGTGAGCCATGGATATAGCACTATGGGTGGAATAGAATATGATGTTGGGGATTGTGTGGAGAAGACAAAAAAGGAGAAAGTCTCACGTTGACGAGGATAATCAACGGGCTATGGAGATGCCTATTAATTGAAATCAACATGAGGAGTAGGGATTGCCATGCAACGGATGCACTAGAGCTATAAATGAATGCTCAACAAAAGAAAACTAGTGGGTGTGCATCCAACTTGCTTGCTCACGAAGACCTAGGGCATTTGAGGTAGCCCATCGTAGGAATATACAAGCCAAGTTCTATAATGAAAAATTCCCACTAGTATGAAAAAGACAACTTATGAGACTCACTATATAAAAAACATGGTGCTACTTTGAAGCACAATATATGAGACTCACTACATGAAGAACAAGGTGCTACTTTGAAGCACAAGTGTGGAAAAAGAGATACTAACATTGCCCTTTTTATTTATTTTCTTTTTTTTTGCTTTTATTTTCTTTCTTTCTTTCTTTTTTCTTTTCTTTTCTTCCTTTTTTTGGGCCTTTCTTTTTTTGGCCTTTCTTTTTTTCTTTTTTTCTTTTTGGGCAATGCTCTAATAATGATGATCATCACACTTCTATTGATTACAACATAAGAATTACAACTCGAAACTAGAACAAGATATGATTCTATATGAATGCCTCCGGCGGTGTACCGGGATGGTGCAATGAATCAAGAGTGACATGGATGAAAAATATTGCATGGTGGGTTTGCCACAAATACGATGTCAACTACATGATCATGCGATGGCAATATGACAAAAGTAAAGTATGTCATGATGATGAACGGAACGGTGGAAAGTTGCATGGCAATATATCTTGGAATGGCTATGGAAGTGCCATAATAGGTAGGTATGATGGCTGTTTTGAGGAAGATATAAGGAGGTTTATGTGTGATAGAGCGTATCGTATCACGGGGTTTGGATGCACCGGCGAAGTTTGCACCAACTCTCAAGGTGAGAAAGGGCAATGCACGGTACCGAAGAGGCTAGCAATAGCGGAAAGGTAAAATTGCGTATAATCCATGGACTCAACATTTGTCAAAAGAACTCATATACTTATTGTAAAAATTTAGAAGTCATCAAAAATCAAGTACTACGCACATGCTCCTAGGGGGATAGATTGGTAGGAGAAGACCATCGCTCATCCCCGACCGCCACTCATAAGGATGCACAAGCCAGGTACACTTAATGTTTCAAATTTGTTACACAACTTTAACCATACGTGCATGCTACGGGACTTGCTAACTTCAACACAAGCATTCTTTAAATTCATAATCACCCAACTACCATGACTTTAATATCACTACCTCCATATCTCAAAACAATTATCAAGTATCAAATTTATCATAGCATCCAATTCACTTCCTATGATAGTTTTTATTATACCCAACTTGGATGCCTACCATTCTAGGACCAATTTTATAACCATAGCAAATACCATGCTGTTCTAAAAGACTCTCAAAATGATATAAGTGAAGCATGAGAGGCTAGTAATTTCTACAAAAATAAGTCACCACCCTGCTCTAAGAGATATAAGTGAAGCACTAGAGCAAAAACTATCAAGCTCAAAAGATATAAGTGAAGCACATAGAGTATTCTAGCAAATTCTAATCAAATAGGCTTCTCACAAAAGGTGTGTACATCAAGGATGATTGTGGTAAACTAAAAGGCAAAGACTAATATAATACACGACGCTCCAAGCAAAACACATATCATGTGGCGAATGAAAATATAGCTCCAAGTAAAGTTACCAATGAACGAAGACGAAAGAGGGGATGCCTTCCTGGGGCATCCCCAAGCTTAGGCTTTTGGCTATTCTTGAATATCTTGGGGTGCCTTGGGCATCCCCAAGCTTAGGCTCTTGCCACTCCTTATTCCATAGTCCAGAAAAGCTTTACCCAAAACATGAAAACTTCACAACACAAAACTCAACAGGAAATCTTATAAGCTCCTTTAGTGAAAGAAAACAAAACCACCACATAAGGTATTGTAATGAACTCATTCTTTATTTATTTTGGTGTTAAACGTACTTGAGGGAGTTACGGATTAGGGGGTGTCTGGATAGTCGAACTATCATCTTTGGCCGGACTCCTAGACTATGAAGATACAAAATTGAAGACTTCGTCCCGTGTCCGGATGGGACTTTCCTTGGCGTGGAAGGCAAGCTTGGCGATACGGATATGTAGGTCTCCTGCCATTGTAACCGACTCTGTGTAACCCTATCCCTCTTCGGTGCCTATATAAACCAGAGGGTTTTAGTCCGTAGGACGAACAACAATCATACCATAGGCTAGCTTCTAGGGTTTAGCCTCTCTGATCTCATGGTAGATCTACTCTTGTACTACCCATATCATCAATATTAATCAAGCAGGAGTAGGGTTTTACCTCCATCGAGAGGGCCCGAACCTGGGTACAAACATCGTGTCCCTTGTCTCCTGTTACCATCCGCCTAGACGCACAGTTCGGGACCCCCTACCCGAGATCCGCCGGTTTTGACACCGACATTGGTGCTTTCATTGAGAGTTCCTCTGTGTCGTCATCTTTAGGCCCGATGGCTCCTCCGATCATCAACAACGATGCGGTCCAGGGTGAGACTTTTCTCCCCGGACAGATCTTCGTATTCGGCGGTTTTGCACTGCGGGCCAATTCGCTTGGCCATCTGGAGCAGATTGAAAGCTACGCCCCTGTCCATCAGGTCAGATTTGGAAGTTTGAACTACATGGCTGACGTCCGCGGAGACTTGATCTTCGACGGGTTCGAGCCACTACCAAGCGCGCTGCACTGTCACGATGGGCATGATCTAGTTCTGCCGCCGGACAGTGCCCTGGAGGCCGCACAAGTGTCCGCTCCGACCCTTAGCTCGGAGCCGACTGCACCGATCGAGGACGGGTGGCTGGACACCGCCTAGGGGGCTGCTATCTCTACGGCGATGGAGCCGAATACTATCCCTGTCCTTTGCAAGGCTCATAACTCCAAGGTGCCGGACTCCTCTCCGGACTCCGAACCTTCCGCGCCCCTGCCGGTCGAATCTGATTGGGCACCGATCATGGAGTTCACCACCGCAGACATCTTTCAGCACTCGCCCTTTGGCGACATCCTGAATTCACTAAAGTCTCTCTCTTTATCAGGAGAGCCCTGGCCGGATTATGGTCGGCGAGGTTGGGATGCGGACGACGAAGAAATTCAAAGCCCACCCACCACCCACTTCGTAGCCACTGTCGAAAGTTTAAACGACGTGCTCGATTTCGACTCCAAAGACATCGAAGGTATGGACGACGATGTAGGAGATAAGCATGAACCAGCACCTATAAGGCACTGGACAGCCACCTCTTAGGAGAAAAGGTGTTACCTCTTTATCGCCTCCTCCGACGCACCGAACACTTCGAGTGGACGGATGCCGCCATGGCCGGACTCGAAGAAATAAAAGCCATATTGGCAACAAACCCGGTCCTGGCCGCGCCCAACATGGGCGAACCAATGTTAGCGCAGTGCTCGTTGTCAAACGAGAAACGGACGGACACAAGTTCCCCCTTCAAAAACCAGTTTACTACGTGTCCACTGTCCTAACTCCATGCAAGTCACGGTACCCGCATTATCAAAAGATAGCGTACGCGGTGTTCATGGCATCCCGGAAGCTGCGACGCTACTTTCAAGAGTGTTCGATAACAGTAGCCTCTGAAGTACCTCTTAACGACATTATAAACAACCGCGACGCGACGGGCTGGATTGCCAAATGGGCCATTGAGCTCCTCCCGTTCGACATAACCTATAAGCCACGGCAAGCTATTAAGTCGCATGTTTTGGCCGACTTCGTCGCCGAATGGACTGAAGCCGAACTCCCTAAAGAGTACAGCGCATATTCCAACTGGATAATGCACTTCGACGGCTCCAAAATGTTGGCCGGTCTGGGGGCTGGCGTCATTTTGACGTCCCCAACCAGAGATACGGTTCAATACGTACTCCAGATAATGTATACGGACTCCAACAACGCAGACGAATACGAGGCCCTTCTACACGGCCTCCGGATGGCAGTCTCCATGGGCATTCAACGCCTAGAGGTGCGCGGGGATTCGAACCTCGCGATATCCCAAATAAATGGATATTTCGATGCCAAGGATCCGAAAATGGCAGCTTATCGCAACGCCATCCTAAAAATGTCACCTCGGTTTGAAGGGCTCGAATTTCACCATATAGCCCGGGATAACAACCAGGCAGCAGACGTATTGGCGCACATGGGCGCAAAGCGCGATGCCATCCCTCCCAACATCTTCCTAGAGAGGTTGTTCAAGCCGTCCGTACTATGGGAGGGGGAATCCGGAAATAACAACCCGGACCCAACCGCACTGCCCGACGCCGAACATTCTGACACAATTGGTGGTTCTGCCAACGAAGTAACATCTTCAGCCCACGTAATAATGGCAGTCATTGCCCCATGGATGGAACCATTCCTAGCCTACCTAACCAGGCAGGAACTCCCCGAGGACCAAAACGAGGCCTGCTGCATAGTGCAGCGATCTAAAGCCTATAAGGTCCATGAGGGAGAGCTTTACAAGAAAAGCACAACCGGAGTCCTTCAAAGGTGTATCTCCGAAGAGGAAGGGCGGAACATTCTGGCTGAAATTCATGCCGTACTCGGCGGGCACCACGCCACAGCCTGGGCCCTTGTAGGCAAGGCCTTTCGTACAGGATTTTATTGGCCGACGGCCCGGGCAGATACTCAGGACTTAGTCCAATGATGCGTCGGTTGTGAGCTCTTTGCTAATCAAAGCCACATGCCACCCACCGCCCTCAAAACTATACCCATAACCTGGCCCTTCGCGGTCTGGGGGCTTGACATAGTTGGACCCCTTAAAGGAGGAACCCACAAGCAAAAATACCTACTGGTCATGGTGGATAAATTCACCAAATGGATAGAGGCCAAACCTGTTAAGACGGCCGAATCCGGACCGGTGATAGACTTCATATCAGGGGTCGTACACCATTACGGCGTCCCCCATAGCATCATCACTGATAACGGCACGAACTTTATGGCCGACGAGGTCAAACTCTGGTGCAAAAACATGGGCATCAAGCTTGACTATGCTTCAGTCTATCACCCTCAAACTAACGGTCAAGTCGAGCGAGCAAATGGTCTAATCATGAGCGGCATCAAACCCAGATTAATGCGGTCCCTCAAGGAATCTAACACGCACTGGGTAGAGGATCTCGACTCCGTACTCTGAGGGCTGCGGACCACTCCAAATCGCACCACCGGATTTACACCATTCTTTATGGTATACAGCGCAGAGGCAGTTCTGCCCTGTGACATAATTCATGACTCACCTCGCGTGCGCATGTACGAAGAAAGAGAAGCCGAGCTCGATCGACAGGACAGTTTGGACACATTGGAGGAGGAGCAGGACGTGGCAAAAGCCCATTCCGCATTTTATCAACAACAAGCTCGAAGATATCAAAGCAGAGAAGTACGGGCCAAAACTTACAACGTTGGCGAGTTAGTTCTACGCCTGCCGGACAAGAAAAAGGACAAACTCAAGCCCAAATGGGAAGGTCCCTTTATCATCGACCAAGTCCTGACCGGTGGAGCGTACCGTCTACGCGATGCATCGGATAACTGACTCAAGCCAAACCCATGGAACGCAGCCCGCCTCCGAAGATTCTACGCCTAGCGCCGGATTCTGAGTTCGTCTCCTTCCTCCGTCTATATTTTACATATTAGCTGTCTTCTGTTTCTCTCCTTCTCCCTCCTTTTCTATTTACAGCCTTTGAAAGCTCGTTCGCGCATTGTGCGCACACACTTTAAGCGCTATCCGCGCTCATTATACCTGGGGGCTTCTTTAACAGAAGCTTATTTATACGGGCTCCATACCCAACACATGTGTCACACTTCCGCATGTACCTTTTATTCACCATTATATGCATCGATATGACTTAAGTTTTGGCCAAGCTGGGTTGCCTGGCTCCTGTGCTTACCCCTATGTTCCCAATTGTTCGGCTAGGTGGTAAAGGGAGCACCTCTGCGATTGTTACTGCCGGGTCAGCCGGATGTGTACCTCAGACTGGGCGAAGCCGAAAGCTAGCGTTCTTAAGGGAATATTTGGTTGGTGAACAAAAAGACGATTTAATACCTATTTATCTGCCCCCAGATGTTTTTCTACTTTTTTCGCAGTCCGGACATGCACTTTAGGGCATGCCTCCCAGGGAAAGGAACCCCTTACGGAACTATTCTCCCTGGAAGATGTTTCTTACTAACCATGTAATATAACATAACTAGTTGGGCACTTGTCTAATAAAGCACTAATGACCCCTACGCCTGGTCTCCACGCATGCCCTGGTTTTTACATAACCGTGAGGGTATTCGGACACACTCCGGACTATTGGGTCCCGAGGTTGAAGCGAAAAGGTCCGCTATGACAAACGATCTACAATCCGGCTAGAAGGCATTTTACATGTCATCTTTAATTACATAGTCAATCCGACTGATTGTATTCCTCTTCAATGCCATCTAATAGGCTGTCTAGTTTACAGTCCTGCTGGGAATACTTTGCAGCCAACTCTACTTGGTCGTACACTAAGCTCACAGGGATCTCCTTGCCATCGGGCCCCGCAGGTCCGACCTCGGCCATGTGGTTTGGGTCAGCCTTCGTGTACCGCGTCTTCACCATGGCCCAGGCCTCCCTGGCGCCTTGACGGCAGGCCAATATCTTCCATAATTGGAAGCGCCCCCGCGCTCCCTGAAGCCTCTCTGTAAGCTCTCCAAGGCCTTCGGGCAGGGAGAGAGATGGCCACAAGGCCTGGGCGACGCCTTTCATCACCTGCCGAACTCGTTCGTGCAGTTGTAAGAGCTCGGGAAGAAGGTCACCCATAGAACCAGGCATTTCTTCTGCAGGACGGCCTGTGAGCATACCTACAGATATAACTCTGTTAGTCGACTTCCTCGCCGAACTCTTTTTTTCAAAGGTTCGTTCAAGCACTTACTAAACATGCCGTGTCGAAGCCGCCGATTCTCCTTAACGGAGTCAGACAACTGGGCACGAACATCCTTTAGTTCCTCAGCCAGCTGGGTGTTGGCATCTTGGAGATTATTTTTCTCTTGCCTCACCCTTGTAAGCACATTCTCGCCGGCCTTTAACTGGCGCATGAGATGTTGCTTGTCCGGATCTATCCCAGCGCCATCTGCAATATTATTGTAAGACTTCTACACACGCCGCACTTCACAAATTACTTATCTTTTGAAGCATATATTACCAGAGGGGGTCTCTTTGGCTTCCCCCGCTGCGGGTAGTGTGGCCTCAAGTTGGGCCTTGCACTCCTCCAGCTCCTGGGACAGTTGGGTATTCTTCTCTGTAAGATATTGCACAATAAATGATCCTTAAATCAGTTATTCTAACTATTTCAAGTCTCGGGGGCTACTGGCACATATAACTATCAAATTTTCTCACCCGTATGTCTTTTACATACTGCTCCGCGGCTCTGGCTAGACAATTTTGAGCAGCACGGAGGTGCGCATCTCCTGAATTAAAGGCATCCAATGCCTCTAGGGAGAAACATGCGTCGCGAAGAACTGTCCGGTGACGCCTGTGATTCATGGCACTCTCCACCTCGGAATTGGAGGTGGATAACCTGTCGGCATCCTCTGTCGGAGGAGCATCCGACGCATGCCTCGTGTTCACCTCCGCTTCTGGACCTGGCTTTGGAGCCTGGCGAGCGGAGGATTGATTGGCAACCTCTCCGGATACAGTCCGGCGAGCGCTCTTCTTCCTGAAAAAGCACGAGCGTTAGTATGTCTCCCAGGAATAAAGCCTGGGAGTAAGGTGGCACGCCATACCGTTGCGCCGGAGTTTCAATTTGGACCGCACTTCTTTTTAGCCTGCTGGGCCGTGCTGCCCCTTGTTCGCTAGCCGCCGCGGGCTCGGCCTTCCGTCGCAAGGGCGCCCCCTGCGAAACGCCATCGGTATATGGTGATAAAAATAAGCACGGATGGGTCATTTTCGAAGTATTGGGACTTTGGTCTCAATTACCTATGAGGCTGGAAGTATTGCGGGGTAATCAGCTGTAATGGCGACGAAGGCATTATCGATGCTCAGCTGGTGAAATACCCCATCAATCAGCTCCACTGATATGTCCGGATCCTCTTGGGAGGTCGGATCGAGGAACCGTTCCGGATCCTCGGGTTGTGGAGGCGGGATGTTTATGTCCTTTATGGCCTGGCGCAGTTCCTGCGCTGAAATCACAAAATGAGATACTTGACAATGGGAATATGGATCGGATAGGCAAAAAGAAATGTCCGCTTACCCAGCTCGGAGGATTGTGCATAGAAAATCCATTCTGTGGATTGACGCAGAGGAATTCCTCCTCTTCTCCCTTGTACAACGCGGATGTCACATCCCCCGTTCTGGTATGACCTAGACTAGCTAGTCATTTGTGCATCATGTTTAAATTCCATTTAAATTTGAAATGAGGATTTGTGAAACCCTCAGAATCATTTCTAGAAATGACCCAAATAAAAATTGCTCCAAAAGGGTCCAAGAAAATTCTCATGTTGCTCTCTGAAAATATTGGACAGAGATAAAAATCAAACCAATATTTTTAGGAGCTCATAAGTATTTATTTCGGGCATTTGGAATTAATGCAGTAAATAATTGCTTTGGATATATATTGTTATATATATATATATAATATTGTCCAAAAATTATGCTAGTTAAGGAGGAACTCTGGAATAATACCACTAGCTCCTGCAAAAATTGGCATAAGAAAACAAAATGATTTAGTATTATTATTAAATCAAAACATATGTCAGAAAATAGAAAAGGAAACAAAATGGGACTAAAACCTACCTAGCGCTTACCTCCCTGTGCAGCCGATACTATGCAGCCCAGGAGCAGCCCAGCACTGTTGCCGGCCCAGCTCATCTGGCCCCCTCCTCCTCTGTCTTCTTCCTCGTGCCTACTGGCACTGTGCGTGTCGCGCTCGCGCTGGCCCGCGGCCACGTCTCCCGCCACCTCCTGCTTCTCCCTCTCGTCGCCCTGGACGCCCTGGACGACGCCACGCACGTCCCTGAGCCCCACCCTCTCACTCTCACCCTCGTTCCCTGCCTCCTCCGCTCTCTCTCTATCGCTGGACTAAACGCGCCCGTCGCCGCCGCTCGTTGTTGCCGCGCCCACCGCCGCGGCCTCGCCTCTCCGACAAGTCCAACAGCTCCGTGATGTCGTCCTCGTCCTCTCAGTCAAGCCGCGCGTCGCCGGACGCCCCGTGGAGCCTTCACCGCCATTGTCTTCATCATCGGCCGCCGGAGATCGCCACCGACATGTCGTTGTCTCCAAGCCGTCCCCGAGCGCGCTGAGATCACCGAAGGCCTCGCCGTGAGCTCCTCTACCGAACCCCTCTTCTCCCCCTCGTTTTTGCGCTCCGTAGCTCCACCCTCCTTCATGGCCGTAGCCCCTCGCCGCTGTCCATGTCGCCGCCATCGCCCTGGCCACCGCAGCCCGCAACCGAGTGCGTCACCGTGCTCCTGGTGACGCCAGGAGGCCGTAGAGCCTCTCCGCTCACTCCCCCGTGCCCCGCAGCACCCATGCGCACTCGGCCGAACTCCGGCCGCTGCCCCGAGCTCCGCTCCGGCGAGCTCCGGCGCCCCTGCAGCCTCCAACCTGCTCCCCTGGACGCGGACGACGACGGGCTACGCCCCGGTGGTCTCCTGCGTCCAGCCGCCGCTCGTAGCGCAAGTCCGGCGAGTCGCCGCCGTGGCTCGAGGTCATCGCCAGCCGAACTCCGGCGAGACCGACATGGCTGTCATTAGCGCCTAATCCCACAGCCTAAACCACCCCACCAGCCGCTGACTGTGGGCCCCAGGGCCAAGTCAAACCCTGGTCAGTGTAGGTTTGACCCGGGCTTAACCACTGTGTCACTGACGTGTGGCCCCACATGTCAGGTTTGACCCAGGTTGACTGCTGACGCAGTGCTGACCTTAAGCTGACGCAATAATGATTTCTGGAATTATTTTAAATCAGTAAATTCCAGAAAATTAGCGAACTTCTAAAAATCATAGAAATTCAACCGTAGCTCAGATTGAAATAATTTATATATGAAAAATTATTAGAAAAATGCAATCTATCCATCTATACTAGTTTCATGGATGACAAACCAACCTAAACCTGTTGTATAGGTGAAAACATATAAATGGCATATATAAGAGCTTAATTTGGAGTTGCATTTGAACCCTTGGTTCAAATGGACTTCATTCAAATTGAATACTAGTTTCATTAGCTCAAACAGCATCACATCTTCATGCCATGTTCATGCATCATATTGTTGCATATGCTTGT
This sequence comes from Triticum aestivum, assembly GCF_018294505.1. Classification (NCBI taxonomy): domain Eukaryota; kingdom Viridiplantae; phylum Streptophyta; class Magnoliopsida; order Poales; family Poaceae; genus Triticum; species Triticum aestivum. The sequence continues at coordinate 578,896,390 of NC_057804.1, forward strand.
GTATTGATTGTTGGCACCATTCCTTGTCGATAGGTCTTGCTCCGGAGACCGTTCCAGAGTACCTGTTTGTGAAGCAGTGCCTCCTCTGTTGATCTACCAGGCAAGCAAACCCCCTTGTTCATTCCGATACAATCCTACTCTCTCGCTCCTGCTCTCAGTTATTACATTAGAACAACAACGATTCATCTGCTACTTTGTGCTGCGGTAGTTGAATCCATTCCTCTGCATGACCTGTCGTTGCCACAATAAATAGTTGAAACCCACTAGCATGTGTAGGACTTGATCGAGCCATGTTTTGTTCCTACCATGCCATGCCTGCTATTGCTTAGAGTTGTGTCAGGTCTGATTCATTGGGAATGAATTGGAGTGTTACGATATGTTCTGGTGCTGAGAGTGAAGTGTGTGAACACGATTTGGTAAAGGTAGCGGCGAGAGGCCATGTAGGAGTACATGGTGGGTTGTCTCACTGGAACCATCCTTAAGCATTGAGTTCTGTGTATGTCGTCCAATGACTCGATACTACCACACATTGGGTTCCGGTAACTCGACCCCTCTCGACTTATTAACCAACTTGATCTCTGTCCAGGAGTCGAAACTAGTTTCTGGTGTTTGTAGGTAGTGTTAGTAGTCTACCAAGTGGCACCCGGCCAGGTGGGCTTGGGACAGACTAGGCACAAGTGGCACGGTGTACCAAGTGGCACCCGGATGGTGGGCTTGGGAACCCTGCTCACATCATTTGGGGCCGTGAGCGACACCCCGGCCGGATCTCCTTGCGGATGGAACCCGAATAGGCGATAAACCTGGACTAGAGTCTTGTGTGGTTAGTCAGGTCATGGCCGACACCCTCGCCAGGATTCCGCTAGAAGGTTGCTGAGATACATGACGTGTACATGGCGGTAAGTGGCGAGAGCGTGTGTGAAGAAGTACACCCCTGCAGGGTTAACATGATCTATTCGAATAGTCGGGTCCGCGGTTATGGACTTCTTGGATGCTTACATGGTACATAGACAACTTGAAGTGGATACTATAAAATGCTCAAGACAAGTGTGAGTGCTATGGATGGCCTTCTCGTAGGGAGATGGGGATGAATCCATAGTAGTGTATTGTGTGGTGATTAGTGGACTCGTGTGCGCCATATCACCTCAAAGAAGTTCTGGGAGTTGTAGAACAGGATAGCCACAGAGTCAAAGTTGGCTTGCTGCAACTAAACCCCAGATTACCCTCTTGATACAAATGCATGTATGATAGGATCTTACGTAAGTCTTGCTGAGTACCTTTGTACTCATGTTGCTTTATTTATGTTTTTGCAGCGGAGACTTGGGTCTTACTAGTGTTCTCGTGGACTTCGACAAGTAGCTTGTACCTCAGCTATGATCTTGATCGGATGTTGTAGTTAGTCAGGCTTCTCAGCCTTTTTCATTTATAGATGTCTGTACTCAGACATGTAATGCTTCCGCTTGTTGCTTGATTGCTCTGAATGTTGGGTCATGTGACCCCTGCTTGTAATAATGCTATGATGGCTCTTCTGAGTCTTTATCTATATGAGTTGTTGAGTTGTGCTGTGATGCCATGTTGTACAGCACATACTTGCATGTTATGCGTACGAGCAATGTGTATTGCTATGTGTGGGATCTGACTATCTAGTTGTTTATCCTTAGTAGCCTCTCTTACCGGGAAATGTCTCCTAGTGCTTCCACTGAGCCCTGGTAGCTTGCTACTGCTCCGGAACACTTAGGCTGGCCGGCATGTGTCCTTCTTCGTTCATGTGTCTGTCCCTTCGGGGAAATGTCACGCGGTGTCTACCGGAGTCCTGTTAGCCTGCTACAGCCCGGTTTATCGGAGTCCTGCTAGCCCAGTTGCTACAGCCCGGATTCACTCGCTGATGACCGACACGTTCGATGCTGGGTCATGTATGCCTGTCCCTGTAAGTTAGTGCCACCTCGGGTTCACGACTAGCCATGTCAGCCCGGGTTCCTTGTCATATGGATGCTAGCGACACTATCATATACGTGTGCCAAAAGACGCAAACGGTCCCGGGCATGGTAAGGCGACACCTGTGGGAATACCGTGCGTGAGGCCGCAAAGTGATATGAGGTGTTACATGCTAGATCGGTGTGTCATAGAATCCGGGTCCTGACATCTTTGGTATCAGAGCCTGATTTTCTGTAGGACTACCAAGCCAAACTGATCGAAGTTGAGTCTAAAAATTCTTTAGTTATGTGAAGGAATTGATTGTGGGAAGGAACGTAAGGCTCTTTCTACTCCTTTTACCTCTTGGCCTTCTGATCTGAGTCATACTATCTTTCCTACAGGGTTAAGGAACTAGGCTATCTCTTCTGTCTATTAGGATCACGTGTTACTACTCCGTAGTCCCATATGATTGGTTGGTTAGAGTCATATCCCAGTTTTCGAGTACTTTCGGTGTAGTCTGCTTAGTATGATCTCAGAACCTTGAGTAATGATGTTGAGTATGTTACTACCCCATTTTAGCAGAATGTCTCATTCTGAGCATTTTACTGTCGTTATCCTGTCGGAATTGCCCTAGGAGTCCTAGAGTTACTAATTTCCTCGTCCTACATTCTATAGCCTATAGTTGATGCTGATTTCGTCCTTCGTTTCGTTTCTGAGGATGTCATCAGTTAAGTGAAGTTCTGTTGCTTGTAGCCAGAACCACGGAGATGGTAGGGATGAGGATCCTCCCGACCAGCCTTCGTTGACAGAGTTCATGTTAGAGATGGAGAGGAACAAGCGTGAGTCTAACCGCTTGTTGGCACGTATCGAGGAGAACACCGCGCATCATATCAAAGGGTCTGCAACCATTCATGACTTCATTCGCTTGCACCCACCTACCTTTCATCATTCCATTGAGCCACTCAATGCAGATGACTGGCTCCATAGCATCACTCATAAGCTGCATTCCGCAAACGCAGCTGAAGATGACAAGGTCACCTATGCTACATACCACCTGGAAGGTCCTGCTAGTATTTGGTGGCAGAACTATGAGGCTATGCTTCCAGCTGGCCAGATTCCTACTTGGAGGGATTTCACCGAGGCTTTTCGCGAGCACCACATTCCTGAGGCCCTCATCGATCGCAAGAGAGAAGAGTTCTGTAGTTTCACCCAGAGTAAGATGGCTGTTGATGCTTATAGTAGAGAGTTTGAGAACCTTGCCCGCTATGCTTCAGAAGAGGTTTCCACGGACGCCAAGAAGCAGGCTAGGTTCCGGAAGGGTCTCAACCCCAAGTTGCGTCATGATCTCCACCTGCATCATTGTGATACATTCCAAGCTCTTATGAACAAGGCCATTAATGCAGAGACAGCCCAGCTCACTTACGAGGAGTCTCATAAGCACACCCGTGAATTGGAATCTTCCTCCGGTTCTGGTTCTCAAAAGCGCCGAATTTGGGTTCCAAACTCCGCTCTTCCTTCCAGATATGCACCGAGACCATCCTATGTGGTGCCTCCCCCAGCTCAGTCGTGTGTTCCACCCAGGCCTACTGGTAGACCGCTTGTCAGTGCGGGTACACGTCCGACTTCAAGGACTTGCTTCACATGCGGGAAGCCAGGACACTATGCACGTGATTGCTCTAAGGCCAGTTATGTTCCAGCCCAGCCCGAGAAGTCTGTTGGCTGTGTTAAGCCACCATGCAAGATGATCAGTGTCAAGTCAGCTCCCACTGAACGTGGATGTGTGCATCACGTCTCAGCTAAAGACGCTCATGATGATCCGGATGTCGTTCTTGGTACACTCCTTGTCAACTGTCATCCAGCATCGGTTTTGTTCGATACTGGAGCATCTCACTCCTTCATTTTTGAAAGCTATGCTAACTTGCACAACATGTCATTTTGTGATATGCCCTCTCCACTGGTCATTCAAACTCCTGGATCCAAATGGCAAACTTCTAGTGTAAGCCATGGTAACGAAATCCTTGTTGATAGACTTGTATTCCTTGCATCACTTATAACCCTCAAGTCTACAAATATTAACATCATCTTGGGTATGGATTGGATGAAAGCTCATTATGCCAAGATTGATTGTTACACCAGGTCCGTTCACCTTACACACCCATCTAGCAAGATAGTTACTGTCTCCACTAGAGTTGCAAGGCGTCAGCTCTATTCTCTTAATGCCAGCCCTCTTCCAGACCTTGAAGATATCCCGGTAGTCCGTGACTTTACGGATGTCTTTCCAGAGGAACTGCCAGGTGTTCCACCTGATAGACATGTAGAGTTTGTCATAGATCTTATCCCAGGAACTGCTCCAATCTCTAGGAGACCTTACAAGAAGGCACCCTTAGAACTAGCCGAGCTTAAGAAACAACTTGATGAGTCCTTGCAAAAGGGTTTCATCCGTCCTAGTTCTTCTCCCTGGGCTTGCCCCATCCTCTTCGTCAAGAAGAAGGATGGTACGAACCGGATGGTTGTAGATTATCATCCCGTTAATTTGGTCACGATAAAGAACAAGTATCCGCTCCCCAGGATCAACGACCTGTATGATCAGCTCGCTGGATCCTCAGTCTTCTCCAAGATGGATTTGAGGTTAGGCTACCACCAAATCAAGATCAGAAATGGGGACATTCCCAAGACAACTTTTGTCACTCGTTATGGCCAGTACGAGTACACCATCATGTCTTTCGGTCTAACCAACGCTCCAGCTACATCCTCCCGCTTGATGAACTCGATCTTCATGGAGTACTTAGATAAATTTGTCATGGTTTATCTCGATGATATTCTTATTTACTCGAAGAACGAGGAAGAGCATGCCGAACATCTTAGACTTGTGTTAGAAAAACTCAGAGAGCATCGCCTTTATGCCAAGTTCTCCAAGTGTGAATTTTGGTTGCCAGAAGTGACCTACCTAGGCCACGTAATCTCTGGTAAGGGCATTGCTGTCAATCCCGAGAGAGTTAAGGCCGTTCTCGATTGGACTCCACCTGAAACCGTTAAACAAGTTAGGAGTTTCCTTGGTCTAGCCAGCTATTGTCGCCGCTTTGTTGAAAACTTCTCCAAAGTAGCCAAACCCCTCACGGAACTTCTCAAGAAGGATAAAAAGTTTGAGTGGTCCCCACAGTGTGAGTACAGTTTTCAGGAACTGAAAAGACGCCTGACTTCTGCTCCCATACTTGTGCCACCGGATTTCACTAAAGACTTTGTTATCTACTGTGACGCCTCACGACAGGGACTAGGTTGCATTCTTATGTAGGATCGTCATGTGATTGCCTATGCATCTCGACAGTTGCATCCACATGAGGAGAATTATCCTACACATGATCTAGAGCTTGCAGCCGTAGTCTATGCACTCAAGACCTGGCGACATTACCTCCTTGGTAAACATTGCGAGATTTACACAGATCACCAGAGTCTCAAGTATATCTTCACACAACCAGATCTGAATCTTAGACAAAGATGTTGGTTGGAGTTGATCTCAGATTATGATCTAGGGATTACATACACCCCAGGCAAAGACAATGTCATGGCTGATGCGCTAAGCCGTAAATCCTATTGCAACAATCTCATGTTGCAGGAGGTTCAACCACTTCTCCATGAGGAATTCTGTAAGATTAACCTTCACATTGCTCCTCACGGATTCCTTTCTACCTTGGTGGCGAAACCTACTCTTGTGGATCATATCATAGAAGCCCAGAAGCATGATACGGGGATTACCCGGATCAAGAGAAACATTGCCAAGGGTATTGCTGGTAGTTTCTCTATAGATGATCAAGGTGTCGTTTTCTTTGGGAACCGCCTGGTGGTTCCCAAGAAGCAGCATCTTTGACAATTGATTCTTAAGGAGGCGCATGAATCCCCTCTCACGATTCATCCCGGTAGTACTAAGATGTATCAGGACCTACGCCAGAGGTTCTGGTGGACTAGGATGAAGAGAGAAATCGCTGACTTCGTTGCTAATTGTGACGTTTGTCGTCGCGTTAAGGCAGAGCATCAAAGGCCTGCTCGCACCCTTCAGCCCTTATCCATTCCTGAGTGGAAATGGGATAAAGTTGGTATGGACTTCATCACTGGCTTTCCCAGGACCAAGAAAGGGAATAACGCTATCTTCGTAGTCGCTGATCGTCTTTCCAAAGGGGCTCACTTCCTTCCTGTTCGAGAGAGTATCACTGCTAGTCAGATCGCTGACTTATATATTTCTCGAATCGTGTCACTTCATGGTGTTCCACTAGATATCAATTCAGACCGTGGTAGTCTTTTCACTTCTCATTTCTGGGAGAGTTTCCAAACTGCCATGGGAACCCATCATTCCTTCAGTACCGCTTTCCACCCTCAGTCGAGTGGTCAGGTGGAAAGGGTCAACCAAATTCTTGAAGATATGCTTAGAGCTTGTGTTATCTCATTCGGTATGGATTGGGAGAAATGTCTTCCTTTCGCCGAGTTTGCTTATAACAATAGCTATCAATCCAGTCTCAAGAAAGCTCCTTTTGAGATTCTCTATGGACGAAGATGTCGAACACCTTTGAACTGGTCAGAAACCGGTGAAAGTCAATTCTTTGGACCAGACATGATCCAGGAGGCAGAAGAGCAAGTTCGCATCATTCGCGAGAATATGAAAACAGCCTAGTCTCGTCAAAAGAGCCAGTATGATCGTCATCATAAGGATATGACTTATGAAATTGGCGACAAAGCTTACCTTCGGGTTACTCCTTTGAAGGGTAACCATCGTTTCGGTATCAAGGGCAAGTTCGCTCCTCGTTACATTGGTCCTTTTCGCATTCTCGCTAAACGAGGAGAGGTTGCCTACCAGTTGGAACTACCCCCACATCTTTCTCGAGTTCATGATGTCTTCCACGTTTCTCAACTCAGGTGTTGCTTCTCGGATCCCATCCGCAAAGTGGACCATGAAACGCTTGATCTCCAAGATAACCTCACATACCGAGAGTACCCAGTTAGCATTCTTGATCAAGCAGAGCGTGTCACTCGACGTCATAACATCAAGTTTCTCAAGGTTCAGTGGTCTCATCATTCCGAGAGAGAAGCTACTTGGGAGTGAGAAGATCGTCTTCGACTGGAGTACCCCGCTTTCTTTCCGTCGACCCCTGAATCTCGGGACGAGATTCTTTCAAGTGGGGGCGAGTTGTCACATCCCTAGTTCTGGAAATGAGGATTTGTGCATCATGTTTGTGCATCATGTTATCTAGTCATTTGTGCATCATGTTTAAATTCCATTTAAATTTGAAATGAGGACTTGTGAAACCCTCAGAATCATTTCTGGAAATGACCCAAATAAAAATTGCTCTAAAAGGGTCCAAGAAAATGCTCATGTTGCTCTCTGAAAATATTGGATAGAGATAAAAATCAAACCAATATTTTTAGGAGCTCATAAGTATTTATTTCGGGCATTTGGAATTAATGCAGTAAATAATTGCTTTGGATAGATATTGTTATATATATACAATATTGTCCAAAAATTATGCTAGTTAATGAGGAACTCTGGAATAATACCACTAGCTCCTGCAAAAATTGGCATAAGAAAATAAATTGATTTAGTATTATTATTAAATCAAAACATATGTCAGAAAATAGAAAAGGAAACAAAATGGGACTAAAACCTACCTAGCGCTTACCTCCCCGTGCAGCCGATACTATGCAGCCCAACAGCAGCCCAGCACTGTTGCCGGCCCAGCCCATCTGGCCCCCCTCCTCCTCTGTCTTCTTCCTCGTGCCTACTGGCACTATGCGTGTCGCGCGCGCGCTGGCCCACGGCCACGTCTCCCGCCACCTCCTGCTTCTCCCTCTCGTCGCCCTGGACGCCCTGGACGACGCCACGCACGTCCCTGAGCCCCACCCTCTCACTCTCGCCCTCGTTCCCGGCCTCCTCCGCTCTCTCTCTCGCTGGACTAAACGCACCAGTCGCCACCGCTCGCTGTTTCCGCGCCCACCGCCGCGGCCTCGCCTCTCCGACAAGTCCAACAGCTCTGTGCTGTCGTCCTCATCCTCTCCGTCAAGCCACGCATCGTCGGACGCCCCGTGGAGCCTTCACCGCCGTCGTCTTCATCATCGGCCACCGGAGATCGCCACCGACATGCCGTCGTCTCCAAGCCGTCCCCGAGCGCGCTGAGATCACCGAAGGCCTCGCCGTGAGCTCCTCTACTGAACCCCTCTTCTCCCCCTCGTTTTTGCACTCCGTAGCTCCATCCCCCTTCACGGCCGTAGCCCCTCGCCGCCGTCCATGTCGCCGCTGGCACCCTGGCCACCGCAGCCCACAACCGAGCGCGTCACCGTGCTCCTAGTGACGCCAGGAGGCCGTAGAGCCTCTCCGCTCACTCCCCCGTGCCCCGCAGCACCCACGCGCACTCGGCCGAACTCCGGCCGCCGCCCCGAGCTCTACTCCGGCGAGCTCTGGCGCCCCTGCAGCCTCCAACCTGCTCCCCTGGACGCGGACGCCGACGGGCTACGCCCCGGTGGTCTCCGCGCGTCCAGCCGCCGCTCGTAGTGCAAGTCTGGCGAGTCGCCGCCGCGACTCGAGGTCATCGCCGGCCGAACTCCGGCGAGACCGACGTGGCTGTCATTAGCGCCTAATCCCATAGCCTAAACCACCCCACTAGCCGCTGACCGTGGGCCCCAGGGCCAAGTCAAACCCTGGTCAGTGCGGGTTTGACCCGGGCTTAACCACTGTGTCACTGATGTGTGGCCCCACATGTCAGGTTTGACCCAGGTTGACTGCTGACGCAGTGCTGACCTTAAGCTGACGCAATAATGATTTCTGGAATTATTTTAAATCAGTAAATTCCAGAAAATTAGCAAACTTCTAAAAATCATAGAAATTCAACCGTAGCTCAGATTGAAATAATTTATATATGAAAAATTATCAAAAAAATGCAATCTATCCATCTGTACTAGTTTCATGCATGACAAACCAACCTAAACCTGCTGTATAGGTGAAAACATATAAATGGCATACATAAGATCTTAATTTGGAGTTGCATTTGAACCCTTGGTTCAAATGGACTTCATTCAAATTGAGTACTAGTTGCATTGGCTCAAATAGCATCACATCTTCATGCCATGTTCATGCATCATATTGTTGCATATGCTTGTGTATTGATTGTTGGCACCGTTCCTTCTCGATAGGTCTTGCTCCGGAGACCGTTCCAGAGTACCTGTTTGTGAAGTAGTGCCTCCTCTGTTGATCTACCATGCAAGCAAACCCCCTTGTTCATTCCGATACAATCCTAGTCTCTCGCTCCTGCTCTCAGTTATTGCATTAGAACAACAACGATTCATCTGCTACTTTGCGCTGCGGTAGTTGAACCCATTCCTCTGCATGACCTGTCATTGCCACAGTAAATAGTTGAAACCCACTAGCATGTGTAGGAGTTGATTGAGCCATGTTGTGTTCCTACCATGCCATGCCTGCTATTGCTTAGAGTTGTGTCAGGTCTGATTCATTGTGAATGAATTGGAGTGTTATGATATGTTCTGGTGCTGAGAGTGAAGTGTGTGAACATGATTTGGTAAAGGTAGCGGTGAGAGGCCATGTAGGAGTACATGGTGGGTTGTCTCACTGGAACCATCCTTAAGCATTGAGTTCTGTGTATGTCGTCCAATGACTCGATACTACCACACATTGGGTTCTGGTAACTCGACCCCTCTCGACTTAGTAACCAACTTGATCTCTGTCCAGGAGTCGCAACTAGTTTCTGGTGTTTGTAGGTAGTGTTAGTACTCTACCAAGTGGCACCCGGCCAGGTGGGCTTGGGACAGACTAGGCACAAGTGGCACGGTGTACCAAGTGGCACCCGGATGGTGGGCTTGGGAACCCTGCTCACATCGTTTTGGGCCGTGAGCGACACCCCGGCCGGATCTCCTTGCGGATGGAACCCGAATAGGCGATAAACTTGGACTAGAGTCTTGTGTGGTTAGTCAGGTCGTTGACGACACCCTCACCGGGATTCCGCTTGAAGGTTGCCAAGATACATGACGTGTACATGGCGGTAAGTGGCGAGAGCGTGTGTGAAGAAGTACACCCCTGCAGGGTTAACATGATCTATTCGAATAGCCGGGTCCGCGGTTATGGACTTCTTGGATGCTTACATGGTACATAGACAACTTGAAGTGGATACTATAAAATGCTCAAGACAAGTGTGAGTGCTATGGATGGCCTTCTCGTAGGGAGACGGGGATGAATCCATAGTAGTGTATTGTGTGGTGATTAGTGGACTCGTGTGCGCCATATCACCTCAAAGAAGTTCTGGTAGTCGTAGAATAGGATAGCCACAGAGTCAAAGCTGGCTTGCTGCAACTAAACCCCCACTTTACCCTCTTGATACAAATGCATGTATGATAGGATCTGACGTAAGTCTTGCTGAGTACCTTTGTACTCATGTTGCTTTATTTATGTTTTTGCAGCGGAGACTTGGGTCTTACTAGTGTTCTCGTGGACTTCGACAAGTAGCTTGTACCTCAGCTATGATCTTGATCGGATGTTGTAGTTAGTCAGGCTTCTCAGCCTTTTTCATTTATAGATGTCTGTACTCAGACATGTAATGCTTCTGCTTGTTGCTTGATTGCTCTGAATGTTGGGTCATGTGACCCCTGCTTGTAATAATGCTATGATGGCTCTTCTGAATCTTTATCTATATGAGTTGTTGAGTTATGCTGTGATGCCATGTTGTACAGCACATACTTGCATGTTATGCGTACTTGTAATGTGTATTGCTATGTGTGGGATTTGACTATCTAGTTGTTTATCCTTAGTAGCCTCTTTTACCGTGAAATGTCTCCTAGTGCTTCCACTGAGCCCTGGTAGCTTGCTACTGCTCTGGAACACTTAGGCTGGCCGGCATGTGTCCTTCTTCGTTCCTGTGTCTGTCCCTTTGGGGAAATGTCACGCGCTGTCTACCGGAGTCCTGTTAGCCTGCTACAGCCCGGTTTACCGGAGTCCTGCTAGCCCAGTTGCTACAGCCCAGATTCACTCACTGATGACCGACACGTTCGATGCTGGGTCATGTATGCCTGTCTCTGTAAGTTAGTGCCACTTCGGGTTCACGACTAGCCATGTCAGCCCGGGTTCCTTGTCATATGGATGCTAACGACACTATCATATATGTGTGCCAAAAGACGCAAACGGTCCCGGGCATGGTAAGGCGACACCCGTGGGAATACCGTGCGTGAGGCCGCAAAGTGATATGAGGTGTTACATGCTAGATCGATGTGGCATAGAATCGGGGTCCTGACAACGGACAAGATCTTCACCAGATCGGCCACTGATCCCGGCCCCTTACGGCCGCAGCGGGTGGCATCATCCTCCCCGTTGAAATCCCACATGGTGTGGCCTCTATACTGGAGCGACTGCACCCCCCGCATAATGCATGTGGCCATGACCCCGATCATGGTCAGTCCGGAATGTGCCAGCAACCTTATTCGGCTCATCAGGTAAAGGATGTCCCTGTCGTTTTCCTTCTGAGGGCTCCGTAGACGCCAGCTTAGGCGTTTCTTCAAAGGAGCTTTATTGAACTCAGGAAGGCCGATTCGAACAGGGTCCGTCAGGGGGACATCTTCTATATAAAACCACTTTGAAGGCCAGTCTTCGGACGCCTTCTTCGGGGTTTCGGATAGATATCCGGTCCCGGCGATGCGCCATAGTTCGGCTCCGCCCACTTGATATATTGACCCCTCTTGAGAATGGGGCACAAGGCAGAACAGCTTCTTCCACAGCACAAAATGAGCCTCGATGCCCAAAAACAACTCGCAAAGGGCCACGAAGCCCGCAATATGCAGAATAGAGGAAGGCGTAAGGTTGTGCAACTGGAGACCGTAGAACTCCAGGAGCCCCGGAGAAACGGATGAATTGGAAATTCGAGCCCTCTTATCAAATAAGAGACAAGGCACACCCGCTCTCCTTTGGAGGGGCTGGGGATGCTCTCCGCTTGCTTTCTGCCCACATAGGTGGTGAGTCCAGCTCGAACCGGAACCATGAAGGCTGGGGGAAGAAATCCCTTGGTTTGGAGCGTCACTAACTTGCTGTGCGGGATGGAGCATCTCTCCCAATCTCCAGGCTGGGGGCTGGAAGGGCAAGAGGAGGAGCCACGTCGACTGTCCATGATGGAATGGATTTTTGTCAGATGTGCTCTGATAAATGCTCGCGAAGGGAGGTTGGTGTGATTCGGATCTAGATCCTCGTCTCCTTTATAGGCAGCTCATTTGCACAGCTAGGAGGGTATAGTGTAAAAATACCCTGGCTTTTCGCATTCGTTCGACACGTGGAAGATGGCCATTACTAGGCGTGGAAGCCGAGGAGCGCAATATTTACAAGAGGCCGGATGCTATTCAAATAGGTACACAGGATTTGGAGAAGAACCTGCCTTGCAATGCCGAAGACAATCTATGCGCCAGACTCATCGACATTGAAGCCTGGTTCGGGGGCTACTAAGGGAGTCCCGGATTAGGGGGTGTCCGGATAGCCGAACTATCATCTTTGGCCGGACTCCTAGACTATGAAGATACAAGATTGAAGACTTTGTCCCGTGTCCGGATGGGACTTTCCTTGGCGTGGAAGGCAAGCTTGGCGATACGGATATGTAGATCTCCTACCATTATAACCGACTCTGTGTAACCCTAACCCTCTCCGGTGCCTATATAAACCGGAGGGTTTTAGTCCGTAGGACGAACAACAATCATACCATAGGCTAGCTTCTAGGGTTTAGCCTCTCTGATCTTGTGGTAGATCTACTCTTATACTACCCATATCATCAATATTAATGAAGCAGGAGTAGGGTTTTACCTCCATCGAGAGGGCCCGGACCTGGGTAAAAACATCGTGTCCCTTGTCTCCTGTTACCATCCGCCTAGACGCACAGTTCGGGACCCCCTACCCGAGATCCGCCGGTTTTGACACCGACACTACTGTATTCCAACTTCCCTATGGTTTATAAACTATTTTACTAGCCATAGATGCATCAAAATAAGCAAACAACACACAGAAAACAGAATCTGTCAAAAACAGAACAGTCTGTAGCAATCTGTAACTAACGCAAACTTCGAGGACTCTAATAATCCTACCAAAATAGGAAGTCCTATACAATTTGTTTATTGATCATTAGAAAAATGAATCAACGCAAAAGCACGTTTATGTGATTTAACAAAATTATATTTGTGCGCGCAAAGTTTCTGTTTTTCACCAGAATCAAATCAACTATCATCATAGGTTATCCTATAGGTTCTACTTGGCACAAACACTAATTAAAAGATAAAAACACATCTAAACAGAAGGTAGAAGCAAGATTTATTACTAAACAGGAGCAAAAGCAAAAACACATAAAGAAAATTGGGTTGCCTCCCAACTAGCGCTATTATTTAACGCCCCTAGCTAGGCATAAAAGCGAAGATAGATCTAAGTAGTCCCATCTTTGGCACTCGGAGAGGAGGATCTCCTTTCTATGGCATTCATTCTTCTATTTAAAGTAAGCACATGGCCATTAATGGAAGAAGTAAGATTAAGCACGTTACAGAAGTTTGCCTCTAAACTAGACTTCATCTCTTTAATAATTTCATTTTGATAAAAGCACAAGAGAGTAGTTGATTCAACCTTATCATTCATAGGGTGCCCAAATATGGTTTTCATTTTTTCATAAGTGTCTATAGCATCTCTTTCAAGAAAACCTCCTTCGAAAATAGAATCTAAAACTTGTTTAAAAGAAGCGGGCAAGACAACATAGAAACTTTTTAAGTAATCTTCAATTTGATATTGTGGCACATAGCTAGCCCGAATCCTTAATAACCTGTCCCAAGCATCTTTTAAAGACTCATCAAGTAAATAGCGAAAAATTCCAGAGTCATCCTCATCAAAATTATTCAAGCTCTCATTGGAGACCCCAATGGGTCTTTCTATAGCATGATTATTCATGAGCTTAGAGAGGATAGAGGGGTTATCCAAGGTACTAGAACCTAGGAAAGGGCCCTTAGTTCTTTTTGATTCGGCCATGGCAACAAGCAAATAAAAAAGGCAAGTGAAAGAGAGAGAGGAGGAGATTGGGAAAGAGAGGGCGAATAAAACGGCAAGGGTGAAGTGCGAGAGAGGAAAACGAGAGGCAAATGGCAAATAATGTAAATGCGAGGGAGATGGGTTTGTGATGGGTACTTGGTATGTCTTGACTTGAGCGAAGACCTCCCCGGCAACGGCGCCAGAAATCCTTCTTGCTACTTCTTGAGCTTGCGTTGGTTTTCCTTGAAGAGGAGACGGTGATGCAGCAATAGTAGCGTAAGTATTTCCCTCAGTTTTTGAGAACCAAGGTATCAATCCAGTAGGAGGCTCCTCAAAAGTCCCACGCACCTACACAAACAAACAAAGAACTCGCAACCAACGCAATAAAGGGGTTGTCAATCCCTTCATGGCCACTTGCGAAAGTGAGATCTAATAAAGATAGTATGATAAGATAAATATTTTTTGGTATTTTTATAATATAGATGCAAAAAGTAAAGATGCAAATAAAAGTAGATTGGAAGCAAATATGATAAGAGATAGACCCGGGGGCCATAGGTTTCACTAGTAGCTTCTCTCAAGATAGCATAAGTATTACGGTGGGTGAACAAATTACTGTCGAGCAATTGATAGAAAAGTGAATAATTATGAGATTATCTAGGCATGATCATGTATATAGGCATCACGTCCGTGACAAGTAGACCAACTCCTGCTTGCATCTACTACTATTACTCCACACATCGACCGACTCCTGCCTGCATCTAGAGTATTAAGTTCATAAGAACAGAGTAACGCATTAAGCAAGATGACATGATGTAGAGGGATAAACCCAAGCAATATGATATAAACCCCATCTTGTTATCCTCGATGGCAACAATACAATACGTGCCTTGCAAACCTTTCTGTCACTGGGTAAGGACACCGCAAGATTGAACCCAAAGCTAAGCACTTCTCCCATGGCAAGAAAGATCAATCTAGTAGGCCAAACCAAATTGATAATTCGAAGAGACTTGCAAAGATAACTCAATTATACATAAAAGAATTCAAAGAAGATTCGAATATTATTCATAGATAAACTTGATCATAAACCCACAATTCATCGGATCTCGACAAACACACCGCAAAAAGAGTTTACATCGAATAGATCTCCACAAGAGAGGGGGAGAACATTGTATTGAGATCCAAAAAGAGAGAAGAAGCCATCTAGCTAATAACTATGGACCCGTAGGTCTGAGGTAAACTACTCACAACTCATTGGAGGGGCAAGGATGTTGATGTAGAAGCCCTCTATGGTCGATTCCCCCTCCGGCAGAGTGCCGGCGAAGGCTCCAAGATGAGATCTCGCGGATACAGAAGGTTACGGTGGTGGAAATTGTGTTTCGTCTGCTCCCTGGATGTTTTTGGAGTACGTAGGCTTATATAGGAGGAATAAGTACGTCAGCGGACGCCCGAGGGGCCCACGAGACAGGGGGCACGCCCTATATGGGGGGCACCCTCCTATCTCGTGGGAGCCTCAGCTGCTTCTTGACTTGCACTCCAAGTCCTCTGGATCACGTTCATTCCAAAAATCACGCTCCCGAAGGTTTCATTCCATTTGGACTCCATTTGATATTCCTTTTCTTCGAAATACAAAAATAGGCACAAAAGAAACAGCAATATGGGCTGGGCCTCCGGTTAGTAGGTTAGTCCCAAAAATGATATAAATGTGTAAAATAAAGCCCATAATCATCCAAAAGGGGTAATATAATAGCATGGAACAATCAAAAATTATAGATACGTTGGAGACGTATCAGGGACTCACAGGAAGATATCACAACACAACTCTAGACACAAAGTAAAATAATACAAGCTTTATATTACAAGCTAGGAGCCTCGAGGGCTCGAATACATCAGCTTGAATACAAACGAGTCAGCGGAAGCAACAATATCTGAGTATAGACATAAGTTAAACAAGTTTGCCTTAAGAAGGCTAGCACAAAAGCAACAATGATCGAAAAGGCAAGGCCTCCTGCCTGGGAGCCTCCTAACTACTCCTGGTTGTCGGCGTCCGTCACATAGTAGTAGGGACCCTCGGGGTAGTAGTAGTCGTCGGCGGTGGCGTCTGGATCCTCGGCTCCACCATCTAGTTGCAACATCCGAGAAGAATGGATGGAGGAGGAAAAAGGGGAGCAAAGCACCCGTGAGTACTCATCCAAGTACTCGTAAGCAAGGATCTACACTACATATGCATCAGTATCAATGAAATGGGTAGTATCTGTGGACTGAACTACAGAATGCCAGAAGAGAAGGGGAAAGCCTAGCCTATCGAACACTAGCATCTTCAAGTAGCTCCAAGTATCTTGCAGCAATAAGAAGAGTATATAATAGTAGTTTATATTTAACAAACATATTGTAGGAATAATGCCCAGAGATCCTTCCCCGATTCCCTTCGGGAAACCAATCTCGGAGCCACATATCCATTACATACCTCAGCATTCAGTATCCAGTTCTAGTTGTATCGATCGGGGTACAACTCCGAGCATCCGTTACCATGGACCCGACTATTCGAATAGATAATACTTCCCTACAGGGGTGCACAAACTTACCCAACATGCTCGATCAACTCCGGCTGGACACACCATCAGGTCATGACCGGCCTCGGCCGATCAACACACTACAATCCTACCTAGGCTCAATAGAGAGGCCAGCACGCCGGTCTACATCCTAAGCGCGCAGGGCTCTTGGGCCCATCGCCCTTTGCACTCCTGCACATTGCGTGGGCGGCTGTTGGGCAGACCTAGCTACCTCCTTAAATAAGGCAGGTGCTTATGCAGTCCAACCCGGTGCGGGCCGCTCCATCGCTGATGTATGTTGAGCTTTCGGCTGATACATACGACATAGAGTGCCCATACTTATTCCCGCATGGTGGTTAGTGCGAAAAAGGCCAGAGGCCTACTCGGATCAAATATCTAAACCATTAATGAATTAGGACCGCGCGGTAACAAGGAGAGACTCAGGATCGATGTGACATCGTCGCCCCGTCTCATGGACTTGCGGCAAGGGCTAAGAATGCCCGGCTATGCCACATAGTTTTCTCGCGGGCACCTTCCAGGTCAACCCGACTCTACGTCACTCGCAAATATGCTCGTGCGGGTACCGCTCAGGGCCGACCTGACTTTAGTATCATGGTTATGTGGTAAAGCCATAGTAACCGTGTGTCCGAAACAACAAGGGGCAAAACCTAGGAATCACCCTCAATGGATTCCCATTCGATGTAACCGTCAAGGTGGACTTGGAGGAATCACCCTCGATGGCCACACTTGAGGGGTTGCACGACAGAGTCGTTATTGGTGTGGTGAAGGAGGAATCACCCTCGATGACCACAACCAATGAAATAACCTACAAGGTTAACATCAGAAGTGCTGACGAGGTATCACCCTCGGCACTCGATAGTAACCCAGTACTATCGTACAACAAAAAGGGGGGTGATGTGCGGTGTTGGGGCCTGGACGTTGATCATGTTGATCGAGTCATTGAACATATAGCGGGGGCAACTGGGACAAGGTGGGGTCACTGATGGATCCCTAAGCAACCTATACTAAGTAGTTTAGAATAAGCAGGTAAGGTATGAAAGCAGGTAACAAAAAAATGATATGCATCAGAATAGGATCATACAATAGCGGTAGTAGTTCTAATGCAAGCATAAGGGAGAAGGGAATGGGCGATATCGGAATGAATAAGGGGGGGTTTGCTTGCCTGGTTGCTCTGCGGCAAAGGCAGGGTCGTCAATGGTGTCATCGGTCTCCGGAGCTGTGTCGGTCTCGAGGACTATGTCAGTACCGGGATCTACCGGGAGAGAAGAGCAGGAAGAATCAAATAATTACATAGCAATCATATGTAACACAGAGTAGGCTATGCTAAGTGCAGTGCAGGGTTGCCTAAACACGTGTCTAAGTCATATAAGTTATTTTAGGATTTAAGTTGGATTTATTAACCGGTGTATATGCACTATTCATTTACCGGAAACAGGCTAAAAGTTACGAGTTCACCTACGTATGGGGTTCCGACATGGAAACAGACAACACGATCAGATTCGTCTCATTGTTCTGAGCAACTTTCATGGAGAAAGTTTTCCGATACAAGCTACGGTTTATTTTCTACGGATTTTTAAAGATTTTAAACATTTTCTGAATTTATTTAATTTTAACATAAACAGAATTATGACGTCAGCATGACGTATAGATGACGTCAATGGTCAATTGGTCGGTTGACCAGGTAAAACCTGACCTGTGGGTCCAGTGGGACCCACTGGTCAGTGGAAGTGCTTTAACAAAAGATTAACAAATCTAGTTAAATTAATTAGTGGTGTGGGCCCCATATGTCAGTGAGTGTTTACTCTAAAGTAATTAGATTTCGATTAAAATGGTTTAATTAGACTAATTATAAGCGGGGGTCCGCATGTCAGTGGGTGGGGGCTGCCCAAGTCAGCACGTTGACTGGGTCAACTAGTCAACTAGGCTCCCGGGACCCAGCTGCCAGCGACTCAGGGTGGCCCACAGGTCAGGCCAGGTCACCACGACGGCCGGAGACGCGTTGATGACCATTCCAGTGACGGATCTGCGTCGGAATTCACGCACAGGGCGCGAGAGGGGGTGCGGCCTAGTGCATTCGATTGGGCGTTCGACACCGCATCGGTCTACGGCGATCCCGTGGGCTAACTCCGCCGGAGTGGAGTGCTAGATCGACGGCAGCGGGCGGCGCGTTCGGCCGGAGTTGGGGATCGATGCTATGGCATTCGTGCGAGCAATCGAAGAGGCAAGGCGGGGGTCTATGGAGCTCTAGGAGCTCGTCGGAGCTACTCGTAAGAGCCAAGGAGCTCGGAGGCGAGCGCTACGACAACGATGGCGGACGGCGGAGCTCGTCTTGCAGGCGAGCTAGCCACAGCGCAATACACGGTGCAAGAAGGGAAAGGGAGGAAGGAAGAGGCTCACCATGCTGACAAGGAAGGCTCGTGGGAGCTTAGGAGCAGCAGAGGTCGACGGAGACGGCGGAGGAGCTCCGCCGTCTGGAGGAGGAAGACGATGGCGCTATGGGTGCTCTGGTGGCTCCCAGCCCGTGTGCGCGGTCGAGGACGACAAGGCGGAAGATGGTCGTGCTTTAGTGCATGACGTCGAGGCTCAGGGCGATCGGTGGCCCCAGTGGAGGGATTTGGACGGCGGCGATGCGCTCGGCCTCGACGGATCTGAGGGAGAGGAGGGGCGAATGGATGAGGAGGCCAGGGGGCGGAGAGGTGGATCCTTATTCACCCGCGGCGCCTGTAGCGGCATGGTCGGCGAGGTGGGTTCGGCGGTGACTAGCCCCTGTAGCGACGGGGTCGGTTGAATTGGGAATACGACCCGGGAGGCAGGCTAGGCCGGCTCGAGTGGGTTTAACAATATTTTGAGCTTCCAAATGATTTGCAAAAATGTGAAACTTGCTAATATTAGCACTTTTCAATATCCACCACTGCCACAAAAAGTTTGGGCATTTTTGGAATCCATTTGAATTTATTCAAAAATGAGTAGGGCATTTTAAATGTTGTTTTGGCACTCTTAAAATGCATTTGGCCCATTTAGAGTTGGTGATGATGTTGTGTTCCTTAAAAGCAAATAGTTTTGGATTATTTGCTAAAAGGTGAACATTTTTTCCAACAAATTTTGGTCAACTTCATTTTGCACTTTGAATTTGAGTAGAATTCAGAGAAGGAATTTGAAATGAGATATTCCCAAAATGATTATCATTGCAAATCTCAGTAGCTTAGCATCATCATGATGGATTACTGTAGCACCATTACATAGGGGTGTTACAATTCTCCTCCTCTAAAAGAAATTCTCGTCCCGAGAATTAAGAGGTAGACGGGAAAAGATCGGGGTATTCAGCACGGAGGTTATCCTCGTGTTCCGAAGTGGCTTCATCTTTAGTATGATTTGGCCATTGTGTTGGGGAACGTTGCACAAAATAAAAAAATTCCTACGGTTTCACCAAGATCCATCTATGAGTTCATCTAAGCAACGAGTGAAAGGGGAGATGCATCTACATACCACTTTGTAGATCGCGAGCGGAAGCGTTCAAAAGAACGGGGTTGAAGTAGTCGTTCTCGTCGTGATCCTATCACCGGAGATCCTAGCGCCGAACGGACGGCACCTCCGCGTTCAACACACGTACGGTCAGCGTGACGTCTCCTCCGTCTTGATCCAGCAAGGGGGAAGGAGAGGTTGATGATGATCCAGCAGCACGACGGCGTGGTGGTGGATGCAGCAGAACTCCGGCAGGGCTTCGCCAAGCTGCTGCGGGAGGAGGACGAGGTGTAGCAGGGGGAGGGAGGCGCCAAGACTTGGGTGCGGCTGCCCTCACCCCTGCCCTCCTTTATATAGGCCCCCAGGGGGGCACCGGCCCTGGGAGATCAATCTCCCAAGGGGGGCGGCGGCCAAGGGGGGTGGAGTGCCCCCCAAGGCAAGTGGTGCCCCCCCCCCCACCTAGGGTTTCCAACCCTAGGCGCAGGGGGGGCCCAAGGGGGGGCGCACCAGCCCACTAGGGGCTGGTTCCCCTCCCACTTCAGCCCACGGGGCCCTCCGGGATAGGTGGCCCCACCCGGTGGACCCCCGGGACCCTTCCGGTGGTCCCGGTACAATACCGGGTGACCCCGAAACTTTCCCGATGGCCGAAACAACACTTCCTATATAGTTTTCTTTACCTCCGGACAATTCTAGAACTCCTCGTGACGTCCGGGATCTCATCCGGGACTCCGAACAACATTCAGTTTGTTGCATACTCATATTCATACAACCCTAGCGTCTGAACTTTAAGTGTGTAGACCCTACGGGTTCGGGAGACATGCAGACATGACCGAGACGGTTCTCCGGTCAATAACCAACAGCGGGATCTAGATACCCATGTTGGCTCCCACATACTCCTCGATGATCTCATCGGATGAACCACGATGTCGAGGGTTCAAGCAACCCCGTATACTATTCCCTTTGTCAGACGGTATGTTACTTGCCCGAGACTCGATCGTCGGTATCCCAATACCTCGTTTAGTCTCGTTACCGGCAAGTCACTTTACTCGTACCGTAATGCATGATCCCGTGACCAGACACTTGGCCACTTTGAGCTCATTATGATGATGCACTACAGAGTGGGCCTAGTGATACCTCTCCGTAACACGGAGTGACAAATCCAAGTCTCAATCCGTGTCAACCCAACAGATACTTTTGGAGATACCTGTAGTGCACCTTTATAGTCACCCAGTTACATTGTGACGTTTGGTACACCCAAAGCACTCCTACGGTATCCGGGAGTTACACGATCTCATGGTCTAAGGAAGAGATACTTGACATTGGAAAAGCTCTAGCAAAACGAACTACACGATCTTGTGCTATGCTTAGGATTGGGTCTTGTCCATCAAATCATTCTCCTAATGATGTGATCCCGTTATCAATGACATCCAATGTCCATAGTCAGGAAACCATGACTATCTGTTGATCAACGAGCTAGTCAACTAGAGGCTCACTAGGGACATGTTGTGGTCTAAGTATTCAAACGTTATTACGATTTCCGGATAATACAATTATAGAATGAATAAAAGACAATTATCATGAACAAGGAAATATAATAATAATCCTTTTATTATTGCCTCTAGGGCATATTTCCAACAGTCTCCCACTTGCACTAGAGTCAATAATCTAGTTACATTGTGATGAATCGAACAGCCATAGAGTTTTGGTGTTGATCATGTTTTGCTCGCGAGAGAGGTTTAGTCAACGGATCTACGACATTCAGATCTGTATGTACTTTGCAAATATCTATGTCTCCATCTTGAACATTTTCACGGATGGAGTTGAAGCGACGCTTGATGTGCCTGGTCTTCTTGTGAAACCTGGGCTCCTTGGCAAGGGCAATAGCTCCAGTGTTGTCACAAAAGAGTTTGATCGGCCCCGACGCATTGGGTATGACTCCTAGGTCGGTGATGAACTCCTTCACCCAAATTGCTTCATGCGCTGCCTCCGAGGCTGCCATGTACTCCACTTCACATGTAGATCCCGCCACGACGCTCTGCTTGTAGCTGCACCAGCTTACTGCTCCACCATTCAACATATACACATATCCGGTTTGTGACTTAGAGTCATCCAGATCTGTGTCGAAGCTAGCGTCGACGTAACCCTTTACGACGAGCTCTTCGTCACCTCCATAAACGAGAAACATGTCCTTTGTCCTTTTCAGGTACTTTAGGATATTCTTGACCGCTGTCTAGTGTTACTTGCCGGGATTACTTTGGTACCTTCCTACCAAACTTACGGCAAGGTTTACATCTGGTCTGGTACATAGCATGGCATACATAATAGATCCTATGGCTGAAGCATAGGGGATGACACTCATCTCTTCTTTATCTTTTGCCATGGTCGGGCATTGAGCCGAGCTCAATCTCACACCTTGCAGTACAGGCAAGAACCCTTTCTTGGACTGATCCATTTTGAACTTCTTCAAAATCTTATCAAGGTATGTGCTTTGTGAAAGACCTATGAGGCGTCTCGATCTATCCCTATAGATCTTGATGCCTAATATGTAAGCAGCTTCTCCAAGGTCCTTCATTGAAAAACACTTATTCAAGTAGGGCTTAATGTTGTCCAAGAATTCTATATCATTTCCCATCAAAAGTATGTCATCTACATATAATATGAGAAATGCTACAGAGCTCCCATTCACTTTCTTGTAAACGCAGGCTTCTCCATAAGCCTGCATAAACCCAAACGCTTTGATCATCTCATCAAAGCAAATGTTCCAACTCCGAGATCCTTGCACCAACCCATAAATGGATCGCTGGAGCTTGCATACTTTGTTAGCATTCTTAGGATCGACAAAACCCTCCGGCTGCATCATATACAGTTCTTCCTTAAGATGCCCGTTAAGGAATGCCGTTTTGACGTCCATCTGCCATATCTCATAATCATAGTATGCGGCAATTGCTAACATGATTCGGACGGACTTAAGCTTCGCTACTGGAGAGAAAGTCTCATCGTAGTCAATCCCTTGAACTTGCTGATAATCCTTAGCGACAAGTCGAGCTTTATAGATGGTTACATTACCATCCGCGTCCGTCTTCTTCTTAAAGATCCATTTGTTTTCTATCGCTCGCCGATCATCGGGCAAGTCAGTCAAAGTCCATACTTTGTTTTCATACATGGATTCTATCTCGGATTGCATGGCTTCAAGCCATTTGTTGGAATCTGGGCCCGCCATCGCTTCTTCATAGTTCGAAGGTTCACCATTGTCTAACAACATGATTTCTAGGACAGGGTTGCCATACCACTCTGGTGTGGAACGTGTCCTTGTGGACCTACGAAGTTCAGTAGCAACTTGATCAGAAGTACCTTGATCATCATCATTAATTTCCTCTCCAGTCGGTGTAGGCACCACAGGAACATTTTCCTGAGCTGCACTACTTTCCGGTTCAAGAGGTAGTACTTTATCGAGTTCTACTTTCCTCCCACTTACTCCTTTCGAGAGAAACTCTTTTTCCAGAAAGGATCTGTTCTTGGCAACAAAGATCTTGCCCTCGGATCTTAAGTAGAAGGTATACCCAATGGTTTCCTTAGGGTATCCTATGAAGACGCATTTTTCCGACTTGGGTTCGAGCTTTTCAGGTTGAAGTTTCTTGACATAAGCATCGCATCCCCAAACTTTTAGAAACGACAGCTTAGGTTTCTTCCCAAACCATAATCCATACGGTGTCGTCTCAACGGATTTAGACGGTGCCCTACTTAAAGTGAATGTAGCTGTCTCTAGAGCGTATCCCTAGAATGATAGCGGTAAATCATATATCGCACCATATCCAATAGAGTGCGATTACGACGTTCGGACACACCGTTACACTGAGGTGTTCCAGGCGGCGTGAGTTGTGAAACAATTCCACATTTTCTTAAGTGTGTACCAAATTCGTGACTTAAATATTCTCCTCCACGATCCGATCGTAAGAATTTTATCTTTCGGTCATGTTGATTCTCTACTTCATTCTGAAATTCCTTGAACTTTTCAAAGGTCTCAGACTTGTGTTTAATCAAGTAGACATACCCATATCTACTCAAGTCATCAATGAGAGTGAGAACATAACGATATCCTCCGCGAGCCTCAACGCTCATTGGACCGCACACATCGGTATGTATGATTTCCAACAAGTTGGTTGCTCGCTCCATTGTTCCGGAGAACGGAGTCTTGGTCATTTTTCCCATGAGGCATGGTTCGCATGTGTCAAATGATTCATAATTGAGAGACTCTAAAAGTCCATCAGCATGGAGCTTCTTCATGCGCTTGACACCAATGTGACCAAGGCGGCAGTGCCACAAGTATGTGGGACTATCATTATCAACTTTACATCTTTTGGTATTCACTCTATGAATATGTGTAACATTACGTTCGAGATTCATTAAGAATAAACCATTGACCATCGGGGCATGACCATAAAACATATCTCTCATATAAATAGAACAACCATTATTCTCGGATTTAAATGAGTAGCCATCTCGTATCAAACGAGATCCAGATACAATGTTCATGCTCAAAATTGGCACTAAATAACAATTATTGAGGTTTAAAACTAATCCCGTAGGTAAATGTAGAGGTAGCGTGTCGACGGCGATCACATCGACCTTGGAACCATTCCCGACGCGCATCGTCACCTCGTCCTTCGCCAGTCTCCGCTTATTCCACAGCTCCTGCTGTGAGTTACAAGTGTGAGCAACGGCACCGGTATCAAATACCCAGGAGTTACTACGAGTACTGGTAAGGTACACATCAATTACATGTATATCAAATATACCTTTAGTGTTGCCGGCCTTCTTGTCTGCTAAGTATTTGGGGCAGTTCCGCTTCCAGTGACCCTTCCCCTTGCAATAAAAGTACTCAGTCTCAGGCTTGGGTCCATTCTTTGTCTTCTTCCCGGCAACTGGCTTACCGGGCGCGGCAACATCTTTGCCGTCCTTCTTGAAGTTCTTCTTACCCTTGCCTTTCTTGAACTTAGTGGTCTTATTGACCATCAACACTTGATGTTCTTTCTTGATTTCAACCTCTGCTGACTTCAGCATTGAGAATACTTCAGGAATGGTCTTCACCATCCCCTGCATATTGTAGTTCAACACAAAGCTCTTGTAGCTCGGTGGGAGCGACTGAAGGATTCTGTCAATGACCGCCTCGTCCGGGAGGTTGATCTCCAGCTGGGACAGGCGGTTGTGCAACCCAGACATTTTGAGTATGTGCTCACTGACAGAACTGTTTTCCTCCATCTTACAACTATAGAACTTGTCGGAGACTTCATATCTCTCGATCCGGGCATGAGCTTGGAAAACCATTTTTAGCTCCTCGAACATCTCATATGCTCCGTGCTTCTCAAAACGCTTTTGGAGCCCCGGTTCTAAGCTGTAAAGCATGCTGCACTGAACGAGGGAGTAATCATCAGCACGTGATTGCCAAGTGTTCATAACGTCTTGGTTCTCTGGGATGGGTGCTTCACCTAGCGGTGCATCTAGGACATAATCTTTCTTGGCTTCTATGAGGATGATCCTCAGGTTCCGGACCCAGTCCGAATAGTTGCTGCCATCATCTTTCAGCTTGGTTTTCTCTAGGGACGCGTTGAAGTTCATGTTGACATGAGCGTTGGCCATTTGATCTACAAGACATATTTTGCAAAAGTTTTAGACTAAGTTCATGATAATTAAGTTCATCTAATCAAATTATTTAATGAACTCCCACTCAGATTAGACATCCCTCTAGTCATCTAAGTGTTACACGATCCGAGTCGACTAGGCCGTGTCCGATCATCACGTGAGACGGACTAGTCATCATCGGTGAACATCTCCATGTTGATCGTATCTTCCATACGACTCATGTTCGACCTTTCGGTCTCTCTGTTCCGAGGCCATGTCTGTACATGCTAGGCTCGTCAAGTTAACCCTAAGTGTTCTGCATGTGTAAATCTGTCTTACACCCGTTGTATGTGAACGTAAGGATCTATCACACCCGATCATCACGTGGTGCTTCGAAACGACGAACTTTAGCAACGGTGCACGGTTAGGGGGAACACTTTCTTGAAATTATTATAAGGGATCATCTTATTTACTACCGCCGTTCTAAGTAAACAAGATGCATAAAACATAATAAACATTACATGCAATTATATAGTAGTGACATGATATGGCAAATATCATATAGCTCCTTCGATCTCCATCTTCGGGGCTCCATGATCATCTTCGTCACCGGCATGACACCATGATCTCCATCATCATGATCCATCATTGTGTCTTCATGAAGTTGTCACACCAACGACCACTTCTACTTCTATGGCTAACGCGTTTAGCAATAAAGTAAAGTAATTTACATGGCGTTCTTCAATGACACGCAGGTCATACAAAAAATAAAGACAACTCCTATGGCTCCTGCCGGTTGTCATACCCATCGACATGCAAGTCGTGATTGCTATTACAAGAACATGATCTCATACATCACAATATATCATTCATCATTCATCACAACTTCTGGCCATATCACATCACATGACAATTGCTGCAAAAACAAGTTAGACGTCATCTAATTGTTGTTGCATCTTTTACGTGGCTGCAATTGGGTTCTAGCAAGAATGTTTTCTTACCTACGAATAACCACAACGTGATTTTGTCAACTTCTATTTACCCTTCATAAGGACCCTTTTCATCTAATCTGCTCCAACTAAAGTAGGAGAGACAGACACCCGCTAGCCACCTTATGCAACTAGTGCATGTCAGTCGGTGGAACCTGTCTCACGTAAGCGTACGTGTAAGGTCGGTCCGGGACGCTTCATCCCACAATACCGCTGAAGCAAGAAAAGACTAGTAGCGGCAAGCAAGTTGACAAGATCTACGCCCACAACAAATTTGTGTTCTACTCGTGCAATAGAGAACTACGCATAGACCTAGCTCAAGATGCCACTGTTGGGAAACGTTGCAGAAAATAAAAAATTTCCTACGGTTTCACCAAGATCCATCTATGAGTTCATCTAAGCAACGAGTGAAAGGGGAGATGCATCTACATACCACTTTGTAGATCGCGAGCGAAAGCGTTCAAAAGAACGGGGTTGAAGTAGCCGTTCTCGTCGTGATCCTATCACCGGAGATCCTAGCGCCGAACGGACGGCACCTCCGCGTTCAACACACGTACGGTCAGCGTGACGTATCCTCCGTCTTGATCCAGCAAGGGGAAATGAGAGGTTGATGATGATCCAGCAGCACGACGGCGTGGTGGTGGATGCAGCAGAACTCCGGCAGGGCTTCGCCAAGCTGCTGCAGGAGGAGGACGAGGTGTAGCAGGGGGAGGGAGGCACCAAGACTTGGGTGCGGCTGCCCTCCCCCCTGCCCTCCTTTATATAGGCCCCCAGGGGGGGCGCCGGCCCTGGGAGATCAATCTCCCAAGGGGGGGGCGGCGGCCAAGGGGGTGGAGTGCCCCCCAAGGCAAGTGGTGCCCCCCCCCACCTAGGGTTTCCAACCCTAGGCGTAGGGGGGAAAGGGGGGTGCACCAGCCCACTAGGGGCTGGTTCCCCTCCCACTTCAGCTCAGGGGGCCCTCCGGGATAGGTGGCCCCACCCGGTGGACCCCTGGGACCCTTCCGGTGGTCCCGGTACAATACCGGGTGACCCCGAAACTTTCCCGATGGCCGAAATAGCACTTCCTATATAGTTTTCTTTACCTCCGGACCATTCTGGAACTCCTCGTGACGTCCGGGATCTCATCTGGGACTCTGAACAACATTCGGTTTGCTGCATACTCATATTCATACAACCCTAGCATCACCGAACCTTAAGTGTGTAGACCCTACGGGTTCGGGAGACATGCAGACATGACCGAGACGGTTCTCCGGTCAATAACCAACAGTGGGATCTGGATACCCATGTTGGCTACCACATACTCCTCGGTGATCTCATCAGATGAACCACGATGTCCAGGGTTCAAGCAACCCCGTATACTATTCCCTTTGTCAGACGGTATGTTACTTGCCCGAGACTCGATCGCCGGTATCCCAATACCTCGTTCAGTCTCGTTACCGGCAAGTCACTTTACTCGTACCGTAATGCATGATCCCGTGACCAGACACTTGGTCACTTTGAGCTCATTATGATGATGCACTACCGAGTGGGCCCAGTGATACCTCTCCGTAACACGGAGTGACAAATCCCAGTCTCAATCCGTGTCAACCCAACAGATACTTTTGGAGATACCTGTAGTGCACCTTTATAGTCACCCAGTTACGTTGTGACGTTTGGTACACCCAAAGCACTCCTACGGTATTCGGGAGTTACACGATCTCATGGTCTAAGGAAGAGATACTTGACATTGGAAAAGCTCTAGCAAAACGAACTACACGATCTTGTGCTATGCTTAGGATTGGGTCTTGTCCATCACATCATTCTCCTAATGATGTGATCCCGTTATCAACGACATCCAATGTCCATAGTCAGGAAACCATGACTATCTGTTGATCAACGAGCTAGTCAACTAGAGGCTCACTAGGGACATGCTGTGGTCTAAGTATTCACACGTGTATTACGATTTCCGGATAATACAATTATAGCATGAATAAAAGACAATTATCATGAACAAGGAAATATAATAATAATCCTTTTATTATTGCCTCTAGGGCATATTTCCAACACATTGAGCCTTGAAGAAATTGGTAACCTTCTGGTGGGTTCGACATTCAGCTTCTTCAAGAATGCGGATGGTATGCTCTTTATAAGTGAGATCATCTTACACTTCAATTAGTTTCGGATCCACTTCACGTTCCGGATCCTTGAAGCATCGATGAAATTGCGACACGTGGAAGACATCATGGATGTGAGAGAACTGAGGTGGAAACTCCAGTTGATAAGCCACCAGTCCACGACGGGCGGGAATGCAGAAGGGACCAATGTAGCACAGAGCTAGCTTGCCCTTGACTCCGAACCGATGAGTGCCTCTCAAAGGAGTGACACGCAAATTAGCTTGATCACCATGTTGATAAGTTGAACCCTAGTGTTTCCGGTCATAGTTGCTCTTCTGGCGGGACTGGGCCGCCTTGAGGTTATCCCGGACAATGCGAACTGATGCTTCAGCTTATTGAATAATGTCCGGACCAATGAGCGTCCGCTCCCCAGTTTCTGACCAATTCAGAGGGGTTCGGCACATACGTCCATAAAGCACTTCGAAGGGTGCCATCTTCAAGCTGGCTTGATAGCTGTTGTTATAAGAGAACTCCACATAAGGGTGCCATCATTTTACCAATATTCCAGTAGTTGTTCCTTATGGATTTTTGTGTTCCCGAAGTCTGACCTTTTCTTGATGTTCTAGATATCAAACCATATCTATGAATGGGATATGCTAGCACATCAAGGAGAACATTAGAAGCGGAGTGCTAAATGTCTCTCGGTCGATCACCCGGATTTCTAATTCCTTGGCCTTGCTAAGGTGAAATCCGAGAAGATCTTATACTCTTTTGCATCTGCATCATCCATCACCATTCATCATGGTAGTAAGTTGTGTTGCCAGGATCCTTGACACGGATATTGGTAAAATGATGAATATGGAAATGCTCAAGTTCTTGAGAGCATGCACAAGCACTAGGTGTTATCATCGGCACTAACTGGGATTGCTCCCGGTTTCCTCGGTTATGCTATAACTTTTCAATAGTGGAATCACTCTCGTTTGTTGAGTTATTCCCCAGTTACTAGAATCATTCCCATCATTTGCATTTTGTTCCCAGCTTGCACCGCCATCGTGCCACTCTACTCTGGATTAGCCTTCCCAGTAATTACTGATCAGGATCAGTTTCAAAAGTGGTCCTACCATGGGTTCCATCCATCTCCGATGATAAGCAAAATCATCCATTGTGTTGTCTTCAACAAGGTAATCCACATCATCTATACTAGTCCGAGTATGCCATTCTACCGAACTCCTTCAAATGATCGCTCGAGATTTGCCTTAGGCTGGTATAGAGAGTCTCAGTGATCTCTATATCAAAAGTAAATCTTTTTGCCACTTAAGGTATTAATTCTACGAGCCACCTCCTCTAAGATGTCTCGTTATGACATCATGGCAACTCAACTCCTCGCTACGTTGACAACCGTTCACTACCTTCTTAAGCGTGAAATTGTTGCCTACCTAGTGAACCTTCGTCATCTGTTTCACCCCATCCCTTTGGATGTGTGTTTCATGTCTCACCTCAAGAGATGTGCTATGTCTCACTCTGTGAGTTGATCTTGAGTTGTTCGATCTCCGAGAAGATCGATCCTTATATAATTTTCCCTTTCCTCTCGTTGCCATGTTGGTTGGAGTTCTCAGAACAAGACATCGAGACAATGTTGGTGATCCAATCAACGTTCTTATGAAGTGCAACCTGGATCATGAAGATTGCGTTAGTTTGCGTTCCCCCTTCATCTTACCCTACGCTTGAATCTCGGGACGAGATTCTTGTTTAGTGGGGGTGAGTTGTCACAGCCCTAGCTTAGTCTTGCCTGTCATTGCATAATCTCCATGCATAATGTTTAAATTCTTTGGAAATTTGAAATGGGGATTAACAAAACCCTAGCAACCCCCACCCCTTGAAAATACCAGGTTCAACTAAAAAGCATTTCAATGAACCCAAAACGCCCATCACAAAAGTTCATCATTTTTGAATTGGTCTAGAACCTCTCCCAAAAATGGTGCACATTTCTCTAGGCCATTCTGGATTTTTGAAATAAATCATATGCTATTTGCATTTGGGCATTTAAATGCTATAAAATATTTTAAATGCTCAAATAATCATAAACTAAAATGTTTACTATTGGATATATACTAAACAGTAGCCATGAGTAGTTTCATGATTTTTGGAAGTGTCTAGGTATTTTTAGAAAAGCCACAGAGATTATAGAAAAATAGAAAACAGAAAATAAAAGAGAGAGAGAGAGAGAGAATCTTACATGGGCTTCTTACCTATAGCAGCAGCCCAACAGACAGGCTTAGACCACCTAGCGCCCTGTCGTCTTCCTCCTTTGGCCAGTAGGCAGAGGGCGTGTGCCCGGCGCATGCCGGCCACCTCCTCCCTGCCTGGCTATCTCCTCCCCCTAGATGTGTCTTGCAGTGCCACGCCACCCCTTGTAACCCTCTCACTCTCTCCCGACCTGTTTCCCCTCCTTTGCTTCCTCTCCCGAGCACAAGCGAGCGGAGCTCGTCATCACCGACGCCATTTGCTGCAGCCACCGTCCACCCCATGCCTCCTCGATGGGTTCAAAGGAACCGCCATCGCCTTCTGCGTCATCTACACCAACCCATTCGACCACGGGAGCCCTGTAGCATCTTCCCCGAGCTCAACCCCAACCTCTGGCTGCCGGTAACCTCACCGGCGATTCGCCGCCGTCTCCGCCTTCCAGAGCCCGCTGAATCCTCCTCTGAGACTGCTGTGAGCTCCACCGCCTTTCCCCCTCCTCCCCGAGCTTGTTCCCGTACTCTAGCCGCCTCTTCCACTAGAGCCGTGAGCTCCTCGTCACCGGTGATGATGCAAATGAGGCCATGGGCACCGCAACCCATGTCCGAGCACTCCAGTGTGCTCAGCGCATCTCCACGAACCCATAGCCACCAGTAGCTCCCCCTCCCACGCCCTTTAGCACTTGTAGGACCTTGAGAAGAGGTGTCTAGAGGGGGGTGATTAGACACTAAGTGACAAAGTTGCAGTTTTTAAGTTTCCTTAAAGTTTGACTGGAGTTTAGGCACAAGTTTAACATTCACAACACATATCAAGCAAGCATGCAAAGAGTATATGAGCAGCGGAAAGTAAAAGCATGCAACTTGCAAGAATGTAAAGGGTAGGGTTTGGAGGATTCAAACGCAATTGGAGACACGGATGTTTTTGGCGTGGTTCCGATAGGTGGTGCTATCGTACATCCACGTTGATGGAGACTTCAACCCACGAAGGGTAACGGTTGCGCGAGTCCACGGAGGGATCCACCCACGAAGGGTCCACAAAGAAGCGACCTTGTCTATCCCACCATGGCCGTCGCCCACGAAGGACTTGCCTCACTAGCGGTAGATCTTCACGAAGTAGGCGATCTCCTTGCCCTTACAAACTCCTTGGTTCAACTCCACAATCTTGTCGGAGGCTCCCAAGTGACACCTAGCCAATCTAGGAGACACCACTCTCCAAGAAGTAACAAATGGTGCGCTGATGATGAACTCCTTGCTCTTGTGCTTCAAATGATAGTCTCCCCAACACTCAACTCTCTCTCATAGGTTTTGGATCTGGTGGAAAGAAGATTTGAGTGGAAAGCAACTTGGGAAGGCTAGAGATCAAGATTCATATGGTAGGAATGGAATATCTTGGCCTCAACACATGAGTAGGTAGTTCTCTCTCAGAAAAAGGATGTTGGAAGTGTAGGTTCAGTCTGATGGCCCTCTCCACGAATGAAGAGGAGGTGGAGGGGTATATATAGCCTCCACACAAAATCTAACCGTTACACACAATCTACCAAACTCGGTGGGACCGAATTGTTAAACTCGGTCAGACCGATTTAGCAAATTATGTGACCGTTAGGGTTTTCGGTGGGACCGAAATGCAACTCGGTAAGACCGATTCAGTTAGGGTTAGGGCATAACGTAATCTCGGTAAGACCGATTACACAAACTCGGTGAGACCGATTTTGGTAATAAGCTTTCCAGAGAGTTGGTCAGGCAAACTCGGTTCAACCGATTATCAAACTCGGTGGGACCGATTTTGATAATAAGTCAACCAGAAAGTTTGCATTGTAATCTCGATAGTACCGATTGCTCAAATTCGGTGAGCCCGATTTTGATAATGGACATACACAGAGAGATTACAATCCCATCTCGGTGAGACCGAGATCCCTATCGGTGAGACCGATTTGCCTAGGGTTTGTGGCAGTGGCTAAGACATCAAAACTCGGTGGCTCCGGATAGGAAGAATCAGTGGGGCCGAGTTTGACTTTAGGTTTAGGACATATGTGTGGAAGTGGGAAAGTAGTTGAGGGTATTTGGAGCATATCACTAAGCACATGAAGCAAGAGGCTCATTAAGCAACACCTCATCCCTCCTTGATAGTATTGGCTTTTCCTATAGACTCAATGTGATCTTGGATCACTAAAATGTAAAATGAAGAGTCTTGAGCTTTTGAGCTTGAGCCAATCCTTTGTCCTTAGCATCTTGAAGGAGTTCCCACATCCTTTAGTCCATGCCACTCCATTGTTGAACTTGTCTAAAATGTACTAGGTAAAAGTGTTAGTCCAACAAGAGATATGTTGACATTAATTACCAAAACCACCTAGGGAGCACTTGTGCTTTCAAACTCCCCCTTTTTGGTAATTGATGACAACATACATCAAAGCTTTAGATAAAGATATAAAGAGCAGCAAGTAAAGCTTTGGAAAGACATGTAACAAGCATAGGTTCCGCCTACATGTATGCAATCATGTGAATATGGAATATAGAAGCATGTGATAGCATAACCATAATAGAGCAGGCAATGTGTTACATGTATCTTGGCCATATGCATCAGAGTAAAAAGTATTAAAGGAAATACCTTCATGCCCATGAGTCCTTCTTGCAAACAGTATGTACATCAGCAAGAATTCCTCATACACATGATTGTGATGCATATACTTACCTTGTAGTCTTGAGTTGGCTTAGGATGGAATGAACCTGCGTAAACAAGGTTAGATAACACAGATGCATCTACTAGCCATAACAAACAAAAGAAACCACAAGAATACCAAGACTGGGATGACATGTAGAGAGTGAGTACTGAGTACCACATTGAATTAGACATGTCCCCAAGAGTAAAGATATGCAATGAATTTAAATGATCTCTTTCCCTTAGATGTCTTGCTCTCCCTGAATCTAACATGGGATACTGGGAGAAGATAGGGAACAGAAAATCAGAGCTGAAGGAAAACAGAGCTGAAAGATATGAATGCTGATCAGAGCTAAAGTTCAGAGCTAATGTATGCTAATGCAAAATGAGCATAATAGATCATATGAACATGTCTCTCCCCTCAAGAAGACATGTGGCCATCTCTCCTCTTGAACACCAAGCATCTGGGATCCTTGAGAAATACTTTCTACTTAAGTATCCTCTCCCCCTGGAGATCTCTCTCTTCTTTTGAGGGTCTCTCCCCCTAGAAGGTCTCTCTCTCCCTTAAGAAGGAAGGTGATAAGTTTTGATGCTCTCTCTCTATCTCCAAAAGATAAGCTTTGATGTTCTCTCTCTCCCCCTTTGACATCAATTTTCAAGAAGGGTCTTCTGGAATTTGTCGAATGGGTTTGGTCCTTGAGACACAGAACAAAGCAATGATAAAAATGTGATGCTTGTAGAGGACAAGATTCATTGAGTGGAGCTGGATCAGAAGATACACAGAATATGTGGCAAAGAGTTTTTCCTGTTATGAAATCGGTGGCACCGAGTGGTATGCTTCGGTCGTACCGAAAAGATTCAGTTGGGCCGAAAATAACAAATTGGTGAAACCGAGTTCATATCAGATAAAACACTTGTCACCTCAGCTCACTTAGACTAGTAAGATCTCACAAAGATTTGCAAGGAATTAACTGAATGATGTGCAAGGAATTGGATGCAGAAAATGCAGAGCAAACAGAAAGAAATCTAGATGAAGTTTTTTTTTGAAAAGGGGAAACACATATGCATGAGACAAATGCAAAACACAGAAAAAAACACAAGAGAACTTCATCTAGAGATGGTCGGCGACAAAGTCACCTATGTTAGAGTATATTGACTTAGGAGTCAAGTGAGATCACTTGATCATAGGTCATACTCATCGTTTAAGCTCAAAATGGGGTTGCCATTTTTCGTTTAAGCATCTTGATCTATTCACATCTTGTCGAGTTGCTTTAGCTCATGACTTGGAGTAAAGCTTCTCTAAGATGGAATAACATACCTTGGATGGTGGTGTTGTCCATGTAGTTGAACTTGTGTGGGTTGCTCAAGGTTGATGTAGCCCATCAAGAATTTGGAGCACCACTTGGAATTTGAGTCCATCTACCTACATGGGTTAGTTCTTGCAAGGAAGAGCACTTGTGTATCCAAAAATGACAATCATGAAGTTCAACATAGAATTTGTCAAAGGATATGTTTGAATGGTTTTGTGCTTCCTTGTATTCAACCACCTTGTGTAGAGACTTGGTGATGTAGAGATTGCTCAAGATATGAGTAGGTTTCAACCTCATGGGGTTTGATTCCACCAAGTACCTACATGGGTTAGATGACATGCAAGATACAAATATATCCAAGACATAATATTTTCATCATAAGAGAAATATCAAGGATTAGTCATAAGCTCATGTCTTGCATGTATCCAATGGAGTTTCTACTCCAAGTTTGAAGCATCAATGATGTTCAATTCTCCTCTTAGCCTGCAAAACACTTTCTCATCAAGAGGTTTAGTAAATATATCCGCTAATTGCTTTTCGGATCAATGTCACCCTTAGCAACATGATCTCGAATGAAATGATGACGAACTTCTATATGCTTAGTTCGAGAATGTTGCACAGTATTATGACTAATTTTGATAGCACTTTCATTGTCACAAGGCAATGGAACATGTCTCACATATATCCCATAATCTTTAAGAGTTTGGGTCATCCAAAGTAATTGAGCACAACATGAACCAACGGCAATATATTCAGCTTCGGCGGTGGATAAGGATGCCGAGTTTTGTTTCTTGGAGGACCAAGACACAAGAGATCTACCAAGAAATTGACAAGTACCCGAAGTGGACTTTCTATCAACCTTGTCTCCGGCATAGTCCGAGTCGGAATAGCCCACAAGATCGAAAGAGGCCCTCTTAGGATACCAAATGCCAAAATTTGGTGTATGGATTAAGTATCTCACTATCCTTTTCACGGCCTTAAGATGACATTCTTTAGGAGCAGCTTGATATCGTGCACACATGCACACACTTAGCATAATATCGGGACGTGAAGCACATAGATATAACAATGAACCAATCATAGAGTGATAAACCTTTTGATCAACCGGTTCATCATCTTTGGTTAAGTCAAGATGTCCACCAGTAGGCATGGGTGTAGTCATACCTTTGCATTCTTGCATATTGAACTTCTTGAATAAGTCCTTGGTGTACTTTGTTTGAGAGACAAAAGTACCTTCTTAGTTTGCTTGATTTGCAAACCAAGAAAGAATTTGAGTTCACTCATCTAGATGTAACGCCCCGGATCCGATGCGCCAGGTGTCTGCCAGTTATTCGCCGTAGTTGCCATGTCATTTGCTTGCGTGTTGCATTTTGCCATGTCATCATTTGCATCATGTCATCATGTGCATTGCATTGCATATGTGTTCGTCTCATGCATCCGAGCATTTTCCCCGTTGTCCGTTTCGCGATCTGGCACTCCTATGCCCTCCGGCGTCCCCCTTTTGTCTCTCATTGTGAGCGGGTGTTAAACATCCTCGGAATGGACCGAGCCTTGCCAAGTGGCCTCGGTATAACACCGGTAGACCGCCTGTCAAGTTTTGTGCCATTTGGAGGTTGTTTGATACTCCAACGGTTAACCGCGTAGCCCGAAACCCCCCTTTCTCTTTGCAGCCCAACACCCTTCCAAAGTGGCCCAAAACCCAGCAATCTCCCCTCCATGCTCTCGGTCGTTCGATCACGATCGCGTGGCCGAAAACCGCTCCTCATTTGGACTCTCCTAGCTCCCTCTACCTATAAATATGTGTTCCCCTCCGGATTTCTCGCAGTCCAAACCCTAGCCCCACTCCCCTCGCGCGTCGGACATGTCCAACCCCGCGCCGGACGTGTCCAACCGCCGCCCCGACGAATCAGACGCCGCCACGTCGCCTCCACCGCACCCACATCGCCGCCGCCCGGGGCCCAGATCCAGCCCGCCCCGGGGCCGAACCGGGCCCGTTCGCCGCCGCGCGCGCCCCCGTGCGCCTCTGCCGCGCGCCGTCGCGACCCGAGCTGGCCCGCGCGTCGCGCCGCCGCGCTCCCTGCCGCCGTTCGCCGCCACCGTCCGCCTCCCGGCGCCCCGCCGCCGTCCGCCGCCCGGCGCCCCACCAGCCACCGCCTCCTCGGGCGCGTCCCTGGCCCCGCGCGTCCTGCTGCTCCGGCCCGCGCCCGAGCCGACCCCGCGCCGCCCGGCCGCGCCCCGAGCCGCCGACGCGCCTCGCGCCGCCGACGCGCCTCGCGCCGCCGCCCGGCCGCCGCTCCGTGCCCTCCGGCGTCCTCCGCCACCGGTTCGGCCTCCTCCGCCCGCCGTACCTAGCCAGCCGCCGCAGCTCCGAGCTCGCCACCCCTCGCCTCCTTTGCCGTATCCCTCGTCTCCGGCCTCCTTCCCCACCGTCTCCGGCGAGCTTCTCCGGCGACCTCCGGATCAGGACCAGATCCACCACTCCCTCGAACCAAACGGTGCCCCGTGCCCCTGGATCCCTCCGTCCCGCATTGACTTTCGTGGAGGTAAAATTCTGCAAAGTCCCAGATTTTTCAGCATTATCATGCCATGTTCATCGCATCGTATCTCTGCATCCGTAGCTCCGTTTCATGCGTGTAATATATCAAATTGTTCGTATCAACGAGTACATCATTTCATTCAACTGCATCATGTTCATTTGAGCTCATCTTGATGCCTGAATCATCGTTGCAAGAGTGCACCATAATGTTGTCTGCTGTCTGTTAACAGAACTTGCTCATTTGTCATTTTTGCCATGATTGATGTGTGCATCCTATGAGGTTGATGTCTACATGTGTTTTGATCTATGCCATGCCATCTTTTCAGAGGTGCTTACCATGTATTTTTTGTGATCAATGTGGTGACTAGCACAAGCATGCAAACTAGGCTTCGTGATGTTGCTGATTTTAGTCCCTATTCTGCTGTTATTTTGATGCCATGTAAACATGTTGCTACAGAGAGATCCATGCATATTTTGAGATACTTCAGTAAGGATGTTTTGAACATATGGTTATGGTCTATCCATTCATGCACCTGTTTGCAATTATGGAGTAGTCTAGCATGTCATTTTTGTGCTCTACTTTTGCTTCAAAATGTTTCCTAGCAGATTGTTTACATGTTATTCAATTTTGCCAAGGTTGTTGTAGTTGATCCTTGCATGCTATGAACTTGTTCTTGACTTGGTTAGCTTCATAAACATGTCTTCTTTCTGATGCTATGCTTACTTTATCATGCAATGACTTGTGGTGAGTGAATCGAGCTTGTTAAGTAGTGTACTTGCTGTTGCTGTTTTGCTAGGCTGAATCTGTTATTTCGTGATGCTATGTAAACCTGCTACTACTAGTCATTCTATGCATAATCTGGAGATGTTCACTAAGGGTGTTTTGTTCTACATGTCACGCTTTATCCATCCATGGCCCTGGTTGCATTTATGGCTTTCCGTAGATTGTTGTTTCCTTGCTCCAAAGTTGCTATATAATGTTGCTGTCAACCTGTTAACATTAAGTTCAGTTGTTGCCATGATTGTTGCTAGTGTTACATATACCCTATGAACTTTCTATTGTCATGCTTAGCTTCATAAACATGCCTTCTTACTGTTGGTTGCCTTGCCATGCCATATATTGCTCTGTGGTGAGTGGTACAAGCTCATCAACATGCCTTCATAATTCTGTTCCTGCCATGTTTGAATCTATAATATAACTTGCCATGTTTACATGGGTGGCATCATTTCTTCTGATCCTTTTTGGCTCATGGTCAGTAAGGGACTTTTGTTCTATGCATTTAGTAGATTCATGCCATGCCTTTGTTTGGCATGATAAGTTCCTGTAACATGTTGTTTGATATCTCTAAACATTGCAACCTGATGTTATTTCTGCAAAAGTCTGAAACTGTTATTATATGCAATCTTGCCATGTGTGTTTGATCATGTTCTAGTGATTTTTGGAGATAGCTCAGTGTTCATGTTTTGTTATGCTTTACCTGTACTTCATGCCCATGTCTTTTGTCTTCATGTTGAGGTCCTGTAGCATGTTCTTTTGGTGCTTGCAATATGCCTAGTTGCTGTTTTGGACAGCTAGTCCTTTAAACTTGTATAGTGTGTGTGTTGAACTGTTGCTCCGTTTTGAGTGTGTTCTATATGAAACTTGCTTGATTTTGCATGTAGTTTCATATTATCATGTTGCATCCTTGTTTTGGTTTGTTTGCTTGATGTTTGTATGCATTTTGCATCAATGCCATGTTTAACTTGTTTTGCTCATATCTTCTAGGCCGTAGCTCCGAACTAAATGAACTTTATATGTAACTTGACTAGAATCTCGCGTAGATCATCTTTGTGCATCTTAACTTGCTGTTTAACAACTCGAACATAAGGTTTATTCAGATCTGGACCAACTTCGAAATTTGCATATGAGGACTTACCGGAGTTGTTCTATGTTGTTCCCGGCCTCATTGAAACTTGCCTTGATGTGTTGCCCTTGTTTGCATCATCTCTTGCCATGAGTAGCTTCATGTAGCTTTGTCATGCATCATGCTTGTTTGTGCATCATGTCATGTTCATGTGTGGTGTGTTTACTATGTTGTGTGCTTCTTTTCGTTAGTTCCCGTTTCGTTGCGATCGTGAGGATTCGTTCGTCTACGCTTGGTTCGTCTTCGTGGCTTCATCTTCTTCATGGACTCATTCTTATTCCTTGCGGAATTTCAGGGAAGATGACCGCTACCCTGGATCTCACTACTATCATTGCTATGCTAGTTGCTTCGTTCTATCGCTTTGCTGCGCTACCTATCACATGTTTATCAAGCCTCCCATATTGCCATGAACCTCTAACCTTTGATACCTTTCCTATGCAAACCATTGTTTGGCTATGTTACCGCTTTCGCTCAGCCCCTCTTATAGCGTTGCTAGTTGCAGGTGAAGTTGAAGATTTCTCCATGGTGGACAGGATTTTGGTTGGGATATCACAATATCTCTTATATTATTAATGCATCTATATACTTGGTAAAGGGTGAAAGACTCGGCCTTATGCCTGGTATTTTGGTCCACTCTTGCCGCCCTAGTTTCCATCATACCGGTGTTATGTTCCTGGATTTTGCGTTCCTTACGCGGTTGGATGATTTATGGGACCACCTTGACAGTTCGCTTTGAATAAAACTCCTCCAGCAAGGCCCAACATTGGTTTTACCATTTGCCTCACCACCACCTACTTTTCCCTTGGGAGTCGCCCTCTCGAGGGTCATCTTTATTTTAGCCCCCCCACCGGGCCAATGCTTGTCTAAGTGTTGGTCCAAACCGAGCGATGTCCGGCGCCCCCTGGGCAACCAGGGTCTATGCCAACCCGACGTCTGGCTCATCCGGTGTGCCCTGAGAACGAGATATGTGTAGCTCCTATCGGGATTTGTTGGCACAGCGGGAGGCTTTGCTGGTCTTGTTTTACCATTGTCGAAATGTCTTGTAAACCGGGATTCCGAGTCTAATCGGGTCTTCCTGGGAGAAGGTATATCCTTCGTTGATCGCGAGAGCTTATCATGGGCTAAGTTGGGACACCCCTGCAGGGTATAATCTTTCGAAAGCCGTGCCTGCGGTTATAGGCAGATGGGGAATTTGTTAATGTCCAGTTGTAGATAACTTGACACTAGATCCGAATTAAAACTCATCAACCGCGTGTGTAGCCGTGATGGTCTCTTTTCGGCGGAGTCTGGGAAGTGAACACGGTTTCTGGGTTATGTTTGACGTAAGTAGGAGTTCAGGATCACTTCTTGATCATT
Source organism: Triticum aestivum (assembly GCF_018294505.1). Classification (NCBI taxonomy): domain Eukaryota; kingdom Viridiplantae; phylum Streptophyta; class Magnoliopsida; order Poales; family Poaceae; genus Triticum; species Triticum aestivum. The sequence continues at coordinate 578,937,061 of NC_057804.1, forward strand.
ACTAGTTGACGACCGTTCCGCTTGCTCTCTTCTCACTCTTATTTGCGTATGTTAGCCACCATATATGCTTAGTTGCTGCTGCAGCCTCACCACTTTACCCCTTCCTTTCCCTTTAAGCTTTGCTAGTCTTGATACCCATGGTAATGGGATTGCTGAATCCTCGTGGCTCACAGATTACTACAACACTAGTTGCAGGTACAGGTTATGCGATGATCTTGACGCGAGCGCGATGTTTGCTTGTTTTGGAGTACTTCTTCTGCTTCTTCTTCGTTCAGGGGATAGGTTCCAGGTCGGCAGCCTGGGCTAGCAGGGTGGATGTCGTTTGAGTTTTCGTTTGTGTTTCATCCTAGTCGGATGATGCTCTTATGTATTGTGATGTTGTATTCGTGTGGCATCGTATGCCTCTTGTATGTATCCCCATCTATTATGTAATGTTGATGTAATGATATCCACCTTGCAAAAGCGTTTCAATATGCGGGTCTATCCTTGGTGGGACCTTCGAGTTCCTTTTGGATAGGGTCGCATATTGGGCGTGACAAGTTGGTATCAGAGCCTCGACCGACCCTAGGAGCCCCCCCCCCCCCTTGATTGATCGTGTAGTTTGGCCGTTGTTGAGTCTAGAAGAAAACTGTTTTCGGAGTCTAGTTATATCGGAGAGTAGGAATTCTTTTTACTCCTCTGCCCCTTCGTCTCTCTGGTGAGGAATCTTGACGTAGGTGTTTTGAATTACTTCTCTTCCCCTTCAAAAATTTTCTTTAGGTTCACGCAGTTGGTTTTCCGTTCGTTGGTTCTCAGCTCTTTGCATCTGGTGCATTTCTCGAGCCTCTTCATCTTTGAGTCCAATCCTCAGTTGTTTTCTTTCCCACCCGCCACCTTTCTTCTTCTCAGAACCGGAGTCCGTAAACGAGTATGCATCCTACTCGTGTGAAGCCTTTGCTTTCTTTCAACCTGTGTCTTCTCTTCAAGTTATTCGTCGATTTCCCCTTTCAAGTTGCTTTTGTTTTCCCGCCCTCCCACCCTTTTCTTCCCGGAGTCTGAGTTTCTCTCGACCATCTATCTCATTCGTGCGGCGCCTCTTCAGTCTTTCGTAAATTATTTCAACCGGTTAATTCTCGTCTCGGTGAACATTCTTCATCTCTTTTCTGGTGGATTCAATTCCATTTTCGGTAGTGATTATATTCTTTCCATCAGCTCAAGTGTTTTCTCTTCTCGTTTGCCTCTCGCCATTCAATCATTCCGGAGTTCGCAAGACATCTCAGGAGATTCGTCTGTGTTCCAATTAATTCGAGGTTGTCACCTCAATCAAATATTACAATTGTTCCGGTGCATCATCTATCTTTTCAACAATCCTTTCCGACGGTGTTATCTCTTCAGTGGGCCCTAACCCACAGATCTTTTCCTAGGATCTTACCTGACTCTTCGAATTATTCCGGAGCCATTTCTAATTCTTTTTGAGTTTGACGTAAGAATGAACTTCATCAGTCAGATGCCATCTCCAAGTTCGCTTTCAAATTCTTTTCATCTTTGATTCAACCCTTCCTCTTTTTTCATTCTCCCGGAGTATCTCAGTAATTTTGGTGGTGTTTCCCGTCGTCATTTGAAGATCGAAGAAGAGTTTTCATATCATCATCTCGAATTATTCCATTTGTCAGATATTCTTTTCCGACCTACCCGGAGTATTTCAGGACTTGATTTCTGTTTCGTTTCACCGGAGGCCATCATTCCAGTTATCGTTCTATATTTATCCCGGCATATATGTCAAGTGTTCGTTAATCAGCTCATTATCTCTTCGTTCTTGTGCATCTAAATCCCCTCGAGCATATTTGTCCTTCTAATTCTTCCCGGTGATTCATTCTCTTTCATCAATCATTTTCTAATTCTTACGGTGGTTCCTTCAGACTCTTTTTCCTTGATTATCATTAAAAATTCATTCGTTCTTTCCAATCCTACCGGTGGTTCATGAAGACCTTCTCAAGGTGGCGCTATATCTCTTCTCAATCCTTTTGAGGAAGAATAAGTAGTATGCAAAATCCATTGCTAGTCATCAATTTAATTTGACGAGGATAAGCATACAAATAAATCTTATTCTTATTTCATCCAAGTGATTAATCCCTTCCTTCGGAGTTTGTTCGTGAGGAATAAATTCTAGTTCCAAGTGTTTTCATCTTTTCTCTTCCGGAGTTCAATTTCCTAGGCCATTTCGTCGGAACCTCCATCTAAATCATCGCAAGGCTCATCTTATTCGTTCATCCTTCATTCTATTTCATCATCCTTTTGGTTACCGGAGTTCTTCATGGTGGTTTCTCATGATTTAATTCATTCTTCAAGAGTTCATTAAGATTTTGTTGGTAGAGTTCAAGTATCTTTTCTTCTCCCGTCTTGAAGAGCAAATAATTCTTCATTTTATTTTGAAATGGAGTTTTGCATTTCTTCTTTCTTCCCAGTTATTTAATATATATTTTTCGCTCGTGGTCGGTTATCAGCTCATAATTTGGAGATGTTATCCTTAAGTCTGCATCAAGCTTATTCTTTCGTTGTTGATTTTCTCAACAACTCCAGTCAATCCTTCCTTCTAAGTTCTTCTCATTCCATTCTTTCAATTCTTCCGGAGGCATTGCATTGTTCATCTCGTCAAGTGTCATCCCATCTTGTGAAGTTCATGTACTAATCCTTCCATTTTCAGTCGGAGTGCTGCCTAAATCCTTTCAGTCTTATTCACTTCTTATCTCGTTCTAACCGGAGTGGGTTCATAGTCTATCTGATTCCGTGAGCTTTCGATTCTCGTCATTCTCGTCGTTCGTCTCTTCCTCTCGAGTGCTCTCGATTCTTTGCTTCTTCTCTTGAGTTCTTGTTTCACCTCATTCCCTTTTCCCTTCCATCTCGGTCCTAAGATCTCGGGACGAGATCTCTTGTTAGTGGAGGAGTGTTGTAACGCCCCGGATCCGATGCGCCAGGTGTCTGCCAGTTATTCGCCGTAGTTGCCATGTCATTTGCTTGCGTGTTGCATTTTGCCATGTCATCATTTGCATCATGTCATCATGTGCATTGCATTGCATACGTGTTCGTCTCATGCATCCGAGCATTTTTCCCATTGTCCGTTTCGCGATCCGGCACTCCTATGCCCTCCGGCGTCCCCCTTTTGTCTCTCATTGTGAGCGGGTGTTAAATGTCCTCGGAATGGACCGAGCCTTGCCAAGTGGCCTCGGTATAGCACCGGTAGACCGCCTATCAAGTTTTGTGACATTTGGAGGTCGTTTGATACTCCAACGGTTAACCGCGTAGCCCGAAACCCCCCCTTTCTCTTTGCATCCCAACACCCTTCCAAAGTGGCCCAAAACCCAGCAAACCTCCTTCCATGCTCTTGTTCGTTCGATCACGATCGTGTGGCCGAAAACTGCTCCTCATTTGGACTCTCCTAACTCCCTCTACCTATAAATATGTGTTCCCCTCCGGATTTCTCGCAGTCCAAACCCTAGCCCCGCTCCCCTCGCGCGCCGGACATGTCCAACCCCGCGTCGGACGTGTCCAACTGCCGCCCCGACGAATCAGACGCCGCCACGTCGCCTCCACCGCGCCCACATCGCCGCCGCCCGGGGCCCAGATCCGGCCGGTTCGCCGCCGCGCGCCTCCCTCGTGCGCCTCTGCCACGCGCCGTCGCGACCCAAGCCGGCCCGCGTGTCGCGCCGCCGCGCTCCCCGCCGCTGCCGTCCGCCTCCCGGCGCCCCGCCGCCGTCCGCCGCCTGGTGCCCCGCCGGCCGCTGCCTCCTCGGGCGCGTCCCTGGCCTCGTGCGTCCTGCTGCTCCGGCCCGCGCCCAAGCCGACCCCGCGCCGCCCGGCCGCGCCCCGAGCCGCTGGCGCGCCTCGCGCCGCCGCCCGGGCACCGCTCCGCGCCCTCCGGCGTCCTCCGCCACCGGTCCGGCCTCCGCCGCCCGCCGGACCTAGCCGGCCGCCGCAGCTCCGAGCTCGCCGCCCCTCGCCTCCTCCGCCGTATCCCTCGTCTCCGGCCTCCTTCCCCACCGTCTCCGGCGAGCTTCTCCGGCGACCTCCGGATCGGGACCAGATCCACCACTCCCTCGGACCAAACGGTGCCTCGCGCCCCTGGATCCCTCCGTCCCGCGTTGACTTCCGCGGAGGTAAATTCCGCCAAGTCCCAGATTTTTCAGCATTATCATGCCATATTCATCGCATCGTATCTCTGCATCCGTAGTTTAGTTTCGTGCGTGTAATATGTCAAATTGTTCGACTGAACGAGTACATCATTTCATTCCATTGCATCATGTTCATTTAAGCTCATCTTGATGCCTGAATTATCGTTGCAAGAGTGCATCATAATGTTGTCTGCTGTCTGTTAACAGAACTTGCTCATTTGTCATTTTTGCCATGATTGATGTGTGCATCCTATGAGGTTGATGTCTACATGTGTTTTGATCTATGCCATGCCATCTTTTCAGAGGTGCTTACCATGTATTTTTTGTGATCAATGTGGTGACTAGCACAAGCATGCAAACTAGGCTTCGTGATGTTGCTGATTTTAGTCCCTGTTCTGCTGTTATTTTGATGCCATGTAAACATGTTGCTACAGAGAGATCCATGCATATTTTGAGATACTTCAGTAAGGATGTTTTGAACATATGGTTATGGCCTATCCACTCATGCCCCTGTTTGCAATTATGAAGTAGTCTAGCATGTCATTTTCGTGCTCTACTTTTGCTTCAAAATGTTTCCTGGCAGATTGTTTACATGTTATTCAATTTTGCCAAGGTTGTTGTAGTTGATCCTTGCATGCTATGAACTTGTTCTTGACTTGGTTAGCTTCATAAACATGTCTTCTTGCTGATGCTATGCTTACCTTGTCATGCAATGACTTGTGGTGAGTGAATCGAGCTTGTTAAGTAGTGTACTTGCTGTTGCTGTTTTGATAGGCTGAATCTGTTATTTCGTGATGCTATGTAAACCTGCTGCTACTAGTCATTCTATGCATAATCTGGAGATGTTCACTAAGGGTGTTTTGTTCTACATGTCATGCTCTATCCATCCATGGCCCTGGTTGCATTTATGGCTTGCTGTAGATTTTTTTTTCCTTGCTCCAAAGTTGCTATATAATGTTGTTGTCAACCTGTTAACATTAAGTTCAGTTGTTGCCATGATTGTTGCTAGTGTTACATGTACCCTATGAACTTGCTATTGTCATGCTTAGCTTCATAAACATGCCTTCTTACTGTTGGTTTCCTTGCCATGCCATATATTGCTCTGTGGTGAGTGGTACAAGCTCATCAACATGCCTTCATAATTCTGTTCTTGCCATGTTAGAATCTGTAATATAACTTGCCATGTTTACATGGGTGGCATCATTTCTTCTGATCCTTTTTGGCTCATGGTCAGTAAGGGACTTTTGTTCTATGCATTTAGTAGATTTATGACATGCCTTTGTTTGCCATGATAAGTTCCTGTAACATGTTGTTTGATATCTCTAAACATTGCAACCTGATGTTATTTCTGCAAAAGTCTGAAACTGTTATTATATGCAATCTTGCCATGTGTGTTTGATCATGTTCTAGTGATTTTTGGAGATAGCTCAGTGTTCATGTTTTGTTATGCTTTAACTTTAATTCATGCCCATGTCTTTTGTTTTCATGTTGAGGACCCGTAGCATGTTGTTTTGGTGCTTGCAATATGCCTAGTTGCTGTTTTGGACAGCTAGTCCTTTAAACTTGTATAGTGTGTGTGTTGAACCGTTGCTCCGTTTTGAGTGTGTTCTATATGAAACTTGCTTGATTTTGCATGTAGTTGCATATTATCATGTTGCATCCTTGATTTGGTGTGTTTGCTTGATGTTTGTATGCATTTTGCATCAATGCCATGTTTAACTTGTTTTGCTCATATCTTCTAGGCCGTAGCTCCGAACTAAATGAACTTTATATGTAACTTGACTAGAATCTCGTGTAGATCATCTTTGTGCATCTTAACTTGCTGTTTAACAACTCAAACATAAGGTTTATTCAGGTCTGGACCAACTTCGAAATTTGCATATGAGGACTTACCGGAGTTGTTCTATGTTGTTCCCGGCCTCATTGAAACTTGCCTTGATGTGTTGCCCTTGTTTGCATCATCTCTTGCCATGAGTAGCTTCATGTAGCTTTGTCATGCATCATGCTTGTTTGTGCATCATGTCATGTTCATGTGTGGTGTGTTTACTATGTTGTGTGCTTCTTTTCGTTAGTTCCCGTTTCGTTGCGATCGTGAGGATTCGTTCGTCTACGCTTGGTTCGTCTTCGTGGCTTCATCTTCTTCATGGACTCGTTCTTATTCCTTGCGGGATTTCAGGCAAGATGACCGCTATCCTGGACTACTATCATTGCTATGCTAGTTGCTTCCTTCTATCGCTTTGCTGTGCTACCTATCACCTGTTTATCAACCCTCCCATATTGCCATGAACCTCTAACCTTTGATACCTTTCCTATGCAAACCGTTGTTTGGCTATGTTACCGCTTTTGCTCAGCCCCTCTTATAGCGTTGCTAGTTGCAGGTGAAGTTGAAGATTTCTCCATGGTGGACAGGATTTTGGTTGGGATATCACAATATCTCTTATATTATTAATGCATCTATATACTTGGTAAAGGGTGGAAGACTCGGCCTTATGCCTGGTGTTTTTTTCCACTCTTGCCGCCCTAGTTTCCGTCATACCGGTGTTATGTTCCCGGATTTTGCGTTCCTTATGCGGTTGGGTGATTTATGGGACCCCCTTGACAGTTCGCTTTGAATAAAACTCCTCCAGCAAGGCCCAACATTGGTTTTACCATTTGCCTCACCACCACCTACTTTTCCCTTGGGAGTCGCCCTCTCGAGGGTCATCTTTATTTTAGCTCCCCGGGCCAATGCTTGTCTAAGTGTTGGTCCAAACCGAGCGATGTCCGGCGCCCTCTGGGCAACCAGGGTCTATGCCAACCCGATGTCTGGCTCATTCGGTGTGCCCTGAGAACGAGATATGTGCAGCTCCTATCGGGATTTGTCGGCACAGTGGGAGGCTTTGCTGGTCTTGTTTTACCATTGTCGAAATGTCTTGTAAACCGGGATTCCGAGTCTGATCGGGTCTTCCTGGGAGAAGGTATATCCTTCGTTGATCGCGAGAGCTTATCATGGGCTAAGTTGGGACACCCCTGCAGGGTATAATCTTTCGAAAGCCGTGCCTGCGGTTATAGGCAGATGGGAATTTGTTAATGTCCGGTTGTAGATAACTTGACACTAGATCCGAATTAAAACTCATCAACCGCGTGTGTAGCCGTGATGGTCTCTTTTCGGCGGAGTCCGGGAAGTGAACGCGGTTTCTGGGTTATGTTTGAAGTAAGTAGGAGTTCAGGATCACTTCTTGATCATTACTAGTTGACGACCATTCCGCTTGCTCTCTTCTCGCTCTTATTTGCGTATGTTAGCCACCATATATGCTTAGTTGCTACTACAGCCTCACCACTTTACCCCTTCCTTTCCCTTTAAGCTTTGCTAGTCTTGATACCCATGGTAATGGGATTGCTGAGTCCTCGTGGCTCACGGATTACTACAACACCAGTTGCAGGTACAGGTTATGCGATGATCTTGACGCGAGCGCGATGTTTGCTTGTTTTGGAGTACTTCTTCTGCTTCTTCTTCGTTCAGGGGATAGGTTCCAGGTCGGCAGCCTGGGCTAGCAGGGTGGATGTCGTTTGAGTTTTTGTTTGTGTTTCGTCCTAGTTGGATGATGCTCTTATGTATTGTGATGTTGTATTCGTGTGGCATTGTATGCCTCTTGTATGTATCCCCATCTATTATGTAATGTTGATGTAATGATATCCACCTTGCAAAAGCGTTTCAATATGCGGGTCTATCCTTGGTGGGACCTTCGAGTTCCTTTTGGATAGGGTCGCATATTGGGCATGACAATAGACATCTCAAACTTCTCCGACATTAGCTTTCCAAACTTTTCACTAAAATGAGGGTTAGTTGAACCAAATATAATATCATCAACATAGATTTGGCACACAAATAGTTCACCATTAACCCTTTTAGTAAAAAGAGTAGAATCAATTTTCCCAATTTCAAAGCCTTTTTCAATAAGGAACTTGGTTAAGCATTTATACCATGCTCTAGGAGCTTGTTTAAGACCATAAAGAGCTTTGTGAAGTTTGTAAACATGATTGGGTTTCTTAGGATTGACAAAGCCGAGAGGTTGTTTAACATAAACTTCCTCCTCTATTTCACCATTTAGAAAAGCACTTTTAATGTCCATTTGGTACAAGGTGATATCATGGTGATTAGCATAGGCAAGTAAGATGCGAATGGACTCAAGTCTAGCAACGGGGGCGTAAGTCTCACCATAGTCCATACCTTCGACTTCTGTGTAGCCTTGGGCGACGAGACGTGCTTTGTTGTGAACTACTTGTCCATCTTCATCTTGCTTGTTGCAAAACACCCATTTGGTACCGATGATGTTGTGGTTGTTGTCGGGCTTCTCAACCAATGTCCAAACTTGGTTCCTCTCAAAGTTGTGTAGCTCTTCATGCATAGCATTTATCCAATCCGGATCTTCCAATGCTTCTTCAACCTTCATAGGTTCAATGCTAGAGATGAAAGAATAGTTTTCACAAAAGTTAGCTAAACGAGTTTTAGAGCGAGTGATTCTCCCAGTTTGAATGTCATTGTAGATTTGCTCGAGGGGATGATCTTTAGCAATTCTTGCTCGAACTCGTGATAGCTTTTGCTTGGGTCTTCGTTGAACATATTCTTCATCTTGTTCTTCTTCTTCTTCTTGGCCTTCTTCATTGTTGGCGTTGTCGTTCTCTTGTCGTGGTGGATAAGGAGGTTGTTGACGTTCATATAGATGCACTTCCTCGTTTCCTTCATCTTGGTGTGTCCCACTTGTGGATGCTTCCATATCAACTCTTGGTTCACCTTGTCGTGAAGTAGAAGCTTCCACTTGGACGGACTAGGTACTCTCCTTCACCTCCGTTGGACGGACCTTGCCAATAGCCAAGTCTTGAATTGCTTCCGAAGGATCTTTGTCACCTACATCAATTGGCAATTGCTCTACTTGCGAGCCGTTAGATTCATCAAACTTCACATCTACCGTTTCTTCAACCTTTCGGGTGAAATTGTTGTAGACACGGTAAGTGTGAGAGTTTGAGCCATAACCTAGTAGGAAACCTTCATGAGACTTAAGAGCAAATTTAGAGCGACGATGCTTATCAAGAATGTAGCACTTTGAGCCGAATACTCGAAAGTATCCAACTTGGGGTTTGTTACCGGTGAGAAGCTCGTATGCCGTCTTGCCGAGTAGCTTGTGAAGATACAAGCGATTTGTTGCATGACAAGCTGTCTCAACCGCTTCTGCCCAAAAGTGCTTCGGCGTCTTGTACTCATCAAGCATCGTTCTCGCATTTTCGATGAGCGTCCGGTTCTTCCTCTCAACAACTCCATTTTGTTGAGGTGTGTACGTAGCCGGGAACTCGTGTGAAATCCCTTCCTCGTCAAGAAAGGTGTCCACATTTGCGTTCTTGAACTCCGTTCCGTTGTCGCTGCGAACCTTCTTGATCTTCACTTCAAATTGGTTTTGGGCCTTCCTAGCGAAGTTTTTGAAGATCTTTTGGACCTGCGATTTATCATCGAGAAAGAACACCCACGTAAATCTGGAAAAATCATCAACTATAACTAGACCAAAAGAATTTCCACCGAGACTCTTGTAAGAGTTGGGACCAAAAAGATCCATGTGTAGTAGCTCAAGTGGCCTCCTTGTGGTCATGATGTTCTTCACGGGATGCCTTCCTCCAACCTGTTTACCTGCTTGACAAGCACTGCAAAGTCTATCCTTATCAAATATGACATCATTAACTCCAAGGATATGATTTCCCTTAATAAGCTTGTCAAGATTTCGCATACCAATATGGCCTAATCATCTATGCCATAACCAGCCTTTTGAGGATTTAGCAATGAAGCAAGTTTTAGGTTGAGCCTTTTTAGTGAAATCAACAATGTATAGATCACCTCTACGCACACCGGTAAAGACCATTTTATGATTATCTCGACGAAACACTTGGCAATCTACTTCAGTAAATAGAACATTGAAACCGAAATCAGCAAGTCTAGATACTGAAAGTAAGTTGTATCCAAGAGATTCAACGAGCATAACATTTTGTATGGAGCTATCATGTGATATGGCCACCTTACCAAGGCCAACCACCTTACCCTTTGAGTTGTCACCGAAAGTGACATACTTTCGAGGACTATCATTATCAGCAAGCTCATGAAACATGTATTTATCTCCGGTCATGTGATCGGTACATCCACTATCAAGAACCCATTCCTTTCCTCCTGACATATATCCCCGAAGATTTGCCATAAGACCAAAATGTCTCATTGCATCATCAAGATCAAAGTCACTATCATCATCCTCATCATAGTATCCATGTTCAACATCGTCATTTGGTGGATCAAATCCTAGAGAGGGTGATTCGTTAGAGTGAGTTTGACAATAATCTTGCTTATGAATTCTTATAGCTTTGGAAATAATATCACTAATAATACTAACATTTCCTTTGGCACGCATAAGGTTTGTAAGCTCAAATAGACGATCACCAAACATAGGATCACTAGTATTCATCTTACTCAAAGCAATGGACTTATGAATAATTTCATCAAGATTTTTCAAGGAATAATCGGGAAATCGTTCCTCAAGAAATTTCCATATAGTGTAGGCACACTTAAAGGTAGGCAAACATCTAATCAAGTTTCTAGGCAATCCTCTAATGATAAGTTCGGCAGTTCTAAGATTCCTAATCATGTTAATAGACTCATCATGGGTAGGATGCATAGGATCAACATAAGGTGCACAAGGGCTAGCAATGTACTTGTTAAAATGATATTGATTGAAAATAACAAGCATCTCATTTTTCCACTCATGAAAATACTCTCCATCAAAAATAGGCACTCTATGTCTAAGACTCCCCAAAGTAGACTCATCCATCTTCCTCCAATGGTGATTAAACCAAGGCAATGGAGACCAATGCTCTGATACCACTTGTAGGACCTTGAGAAGAGGTGTCTATAGGGGGGTGATTAGACACTAAGTGACAAAGTTGCAGTTTTTAAGTTTCCTTAAAGTTTGAGTGAAGTTTAGGCACAAGTTTAACATTCACAACACATATCAAGCAAGCATGCAAAGAGTATATGAGCAGCGGAAAGTAAAGCATGCAACTTGCAAGAATGTAAAGGGAAGGGTTTGGAGGATTCAAACGCAATTGGAGACACGGATGTTTTTGGCGTGGTTCCGATAGGTGGTGCTATCATACATCCACGTTGATGGAGACTTCAACCCACGAAGGGTAACGGTTGCGCGAGTCCACGGAGGACTCCACCCACGAAGGGTCCACGAAGAAGCAACCTTGTCTATCCCACCATGGCCGTCGCCCATGAAGGACTTGCCTCACTAGCGGTAGATCTTCACGAAGTAGGCGATCTCCTTGCCCTTACAAACTCCTTGGTTCAACTCCACAATCTTGTCGGAGGCTCCCAAGTGACACCTAGCCAATCTAGGAGACACCACTCTCCAAGAAGTAACAAATGGTGCATTGATGACGAACTCCTTGCTCTTGTGCTTCAAATGATAGTCTCCCCAACACTCAACTCTCTCTCATAGGTTTTGGATCTGGTGGAAAGAAGATTTGAGTGGAAAGCAACTTGGGAAGGTTAGAGATCAAGATTCATATGGTAGCAATGGAATATCTTGGCCTCAACACATGAGTAGGTAGTTCTCTCTCAGAAAATGGATGCTGGAAGTGTAGGTTCAGTCTGATGGATCTCTCCACGAATGAAGAGGAGGTGGAGGAGTATATATAGCCTCCACACAAAACCTAACCGTTACACACAATCTACCAAACTCGGTGGGACCGAATTGTTAAACTCGGTCAGACCGATTTAGCAAATAATGTGACCGTTAGGGTTTTCGGTGGGACCGAAATGCAACTCGGTAAGACCGATTCGGTTAGGGTTAGGGCATAACGTAATCTTGGTAAGACCGATTACACAAACTCGGTGAGACCGATTTTGGTAATAAGCTTTCCAGAGAGTTGGTCAGGCAAACTCGGTTCAACCGATTATCAAACTCGGTGGGACCGATTTTGATAATAAGTCAACCAGAAAGTTTGCATTGTAATCTCGGTAGTACCGATTGCTCAAATTCGGTGAGCCCGATTTTGATAATGGACATACACAGAGAGATTACAATCCCATCTCGGTGAGACCGAGATCCCTATCGGTGAGACCGATTTGCCTAGGGTTTGTGGCAGTGGCTAAGACATCAAAACTCGGTGGCTCCGGATAGGAAGAATCAGTGGGGCCGAGTTTGACTTTAGGTTTAGGACATATGTGTGGAAGTGGGAAAGTAGTTGAGGGTATTTGGAGCATATCACTAAGCACATGAAGCAAGAGGCTCATTAAGCAACATCTCATCCCTCCTTGATAGTATTGGCTTTTCCTATAGACTCAATGTGATCTTGGATCACTAAAATGTAAAATGAAGAGTCTTGAGCTTTTGAGCTTGAGAAAATCCTTTGTCCTTAGCATCTTGAAAGAGTTCCCACATCCTTTAGTCCATGCCATTCCATTGTTGAACTTGTCTGAAATGTACTAGGTAAAAGTGTTAGTCCAACAAGAGATATGTTGACATTAATTACCAAAACCACCTAGGGAGCACTTGTGCTTTCAGCACTGAACTCGGGCCGCCCGAACTCCGACCGCCGCCATTTTGGTCGCCGCCGTTGACTCCGTCCAGCCCCGCTCGAACCACCGCCACCCGCGGATGCGTCTTGTTCCCCTCTTTCAAACGCGCCCTCCCGCGCATCGAACGGTGGCCCGTAGAGTAAACCTGACGCGGGCACGGCCGCGGTCTGTGGTCACCGGCGGTTAACCGCCGGCAGCTGATGTGGCACCTTTAGCTTAGGTGCTAATCATGTTTATTAGTGCCCTGTGTCAATGACATGCGGGTCCCCGAGCCTAATTAGGTTAGTCTAAATTTCCTGTTTAGATTAGTGTTAATCTTGCGGACCCCACTTGTCAGTTTTGACTTTGGCCAAGTCAGTGTTGACTGGTCCCACCTGTCATCCACCCAAACCAGCCCTGAGACACTGACGTGTGGGTCCCTACCGTCAGGTTTAACCTCGACCCGGTCCGTTGACCTGCTGATGTCGTAGTGACGTAGTGCTGACGCAATAACTCACTTTCTAGATTAAATTTAATTAAAGAAATTTCAAAAAATGTCTAAAACTTCTAAAATTCATAGAAAATAATCTATAACTCCAAATGAAATAAGTTATATATAAAAATGATCAGAAAAATCCAATCTATCCATTTGTACTGGTTTCATGCATGTTTAAAGAACTTAACCTTGTCGTTTAGTTCAAAACATGATAAGGCATTATTCAAATTCATAATTTGAATTTGGGGTTGAACCTTTGGTTCAAAATGACCCAAACCCATCTGATTGTAGTTGCATTAGCCCAACACACTCATTTTTGAATGTCATGATCATGCATCATATTCTGCATTGCATTGATTGTGTTTCCTTCTGTGTTGCCGGTATTTGTCCCCTCTCGATAGACGTGGTTTCGATGATGAGTTTGATGACACTGATGAAGAACTATACTATCTTTAGAAGTGTAGGCAAGCAAAACCCACTTGTTCATTCCGATACAATCCCACCCTCTCGCTTCTGCTCTCTTTTAATACATTAGGACAACAACGATTCAACTGTTACCTGGTGCGGTAGTTGAACCCCTTTTTCCTCTGCATGACCTGTCATTGCCACAGTAAATAGATGAAACCCACTAGCATGAGTAGGAGTTGTTTGAGCCCTGATGTGCCTACTCATTCATGCTTGTTTGTCATACCTGCTACTGCTTAGAGTTGAGTCAGGTATAATTCATCGGGGATGAATTGGAATGTTGTGAACATGTCCTACTGGGTGTGAGCTAAGTGTGTGAACACGATTTGGTAAAGGTAGCGGTGAGAGGCCATGTAGGAGTACAAGGTGGGTTGTCTCATTGAAACCGTCCTCAGGAGCTGAGTTATGTGTTTGTGATCCATGAACAGCTACTACCACACGTTGGGCCCTGAAATATGACCCCGCTCGACTTATTAACTGCCCCTGTCCTCTGTCCAGGAGTTGCAAGTAGGTTCTAGTGTTTGTAGTTTGCTGGAGGCCGTGCGTAGCACTGACCCGAGGGGTGGGCTGTGATGTAGTAGGCACGTTGCACGGTGTACCGAGCACCCCTTTGGTGTCTCAGGAACCATGCACACATCGTTTGGGGCCGTATGTGGAAGCTTCGGCCGGACTCCCTGCGGATGGAACCTGAATAGGCGATAAACCTAGACTAGAGACTTGTGTGGTTAGTCAGGTCATGGTCTACACCCACGTCGGCTTTCGCTTGAAGTCTGTCGAGTACATGTCTTCTGCAGACGCTAAGTGGTGGAAACATGTGTGAAGAAGTACACCACTGCAAGGTTATAAATGATCTATTCGAATAGTCGCATCCGCAGTAAAGGACCTCTGGGTTGCCTATACAGTTCATAGACAAGTGAAAGTGGATACTCTAAAATGCGCAAGATAAGCATGAGTGCTATGGATGGCATTCTCGTAGGGAGACGGGAGCGGATCCATAGTGGTGTATTGATATGGTGAATATGTGGACTCGTGTGCGCCACCTCAAAAGAGTTGCTTGCACTCGTAGTTCAGAATAGCCATCGAGTCAAAGCTGGCTTGCTGTTGTTAAACCCCACCATCCCCTTTGTTGATGCTGATGCATATGTAGTTAGTTCTGATGTAAGTCTTGCCGGGTACATTTGTACTCACGTTTGCTTAATTTATGTTTTTAGCAGAGAGACTCTAGTCTCACTAGTAGTTCCGCGTGGACTTCGGCGCTTAGCTTGTTACCTCAGCTACGATCTTGTGCCCTCGGCAGGATCTGGTAGATAGTCAGGCTTCTCAGCCGTTTTCATTTGTATATGTCTGTACTCAGACATGTTAAGCTTCCACATGTGCTTTGACTTGTATGCTCTGAATGTTGGGTCATGAGACCCATGTTTGTAATATCTCGCTCCTCGGAGCCTATTGAATAAATACTTTGAGTCATATAGTTATGTTGTGATGCCATGTTGTATTTGCACATATCGAGCATATTGTGTGTATGATTTGAAATGCTTGGTATGTGTGGGATCTGACAACCTAGTTGTTCATCCTTGGTAGCCTCTCTTACTAGGAAATGTCTCCTGGTGCTTCCACTTAGCCATGATAGCTTGCTACTGCTCCGGAACACTTAGGCTGGCCGGCATGTGTCGGGGAAATGTCACACGTTGTTCCTTTAAGTCCATGTAGCTTGCTACGACTTGGGTTCATATGTTGTTGATCGACATGTTCGTTGTTGGGTCATGTATGCCTGTCCCCATAAGTTAGCGCCACTTTGGGTCCACGACTAGTCATGTCAGCCCGGGTTCTTTGTCATATGGATGCTAGCGACACTATCATATACGTGAGCCAAAAGACGCAAATGGTCCCAGGCCAGGTAAGGTGGCACCCATGGGAATACCGTGCGTGAGGCCGCAAAGTGATATGATGTGTTACATGCTATATCGGTGTGACTTAGGATCGGGGTCCTAACAGCTTTGGTATCAGAGCCTAACTGCATGTAGGATTACCAAGCCAAACTAGTCAAAGTTGCATCTAGAAAATCTTTAGTTATATAAGGGAATTGATTATGTATGGGAACATAAGGCTGTTTTACTCCTTCCCCGACTCCCTGCGGGAAAGAAATCTTAGAGCCACATATCCATTACATGCCTCAGCATTCAGTATGCAGTTCTAGTTGTATCGATCGGGATACAACTCCGAGCGTCCATTACCATGGACCCGGCTATTTGAATAGATAATACTTCCCTGCAGGGGTGCACCAACTTACCCAACACGCTCGATCAACTCCGGCCGGTCACACCATCAGGTCATGACCGGCATCGGTCGATCAACACACCGCAATCCTACCTAGGCTGAACAGAGAGGCCAGCATGCCGGTCTACATCCTAAGCGCGCAGGGGTCTTGGGCCCATCACCCTTTGCACTCCTGCATGTTACGTGGACGACCGGTGAGCAGACCTAGCTACCTCCTTAAATAAGACAGGTGCTTATGCAGTCCAACCTGGCGTGCGTCGCTCCATCGCTGACGTCTGTTGAGCTTTCAGCTAATACATATGACACAGAGTGCTCGTACTTATTCTCATGTGGTGGTTAGTGCGAAAAAGGCCAGAGTCCTACTCGGATCAAATATCCAAACCGTTAATGAATTAGGAGCGCGTCGTAACGAGCAGAGACTCACGATCGATGTGACCTCGTCGCCCCATCTCGTGGACTTGTGGCAAGGGCTAATAATGCCCGGCTATGCCATGTAGTTATCTCGCGGGCACCTTCCAGGTCAACCCGACTCCACATCACTCGCAAATATGCTCGTGCGGGTACCCCTCAGGGCCAACCCGACTTTAGTATCATGGTTATGTGGTAAAGCCATAGTAACCGTGTGTCCAAAACAACAAGGGGGAAACCCGAGGAATCACCCTCAATGGATTCCCACTCAATGTAACCGTCAAGGTGGACTTGGAGGAATCACCCTCGATGGTCCACACTTGAGGGGTCGCACGACAGAGTCGTTATCAGGAGTGGTGAAGGAGGAATCACCCTCGATGACCACAAGCAATGAAATAACCTACAAGGTTAACATCAGAAATGCTGACGAGGTATCACCCTCGGCACTCGATAGTAACCCAGTAGTGTTGTACGACAAAAAGGGGGATGATGTGCGATGTCTGGGCCTGGACGTCGATCATGTTGATCGAGTCATCAAACATACAACGGGGATAACTAGGACAAGTTGGGGTCACTGATGGATCCCTAACCAACCTATACTAAGTAGTTTAGAATAAGCAAGTAAGGTATGAAAAGCAGGTAACAAAAACAGGCTATGCATCACAATAGATTCATACAAAAGCGGCAGCACTTCTAATGCAAGCATAAGAGAGAAGGGAATGGGCGATATCGAAATGAACAAGGGGGGTTTGCTTGCCTAGTTGCTTTGCAGCAAAGGCAGGGTCGTCAGTGGTGTCATTGGTCTCCGGAGCTGCGTCGGTCTTGAGGACTATGTCGGTACTGGGATCTACCGAGGGAGAAGAGGGAGAGGAAACAAATAAATACATACCAATCATATGCAACACAGAGTATGCTATGCTAACGTGAAGTGGAGGGTTGCCTTAAAAACATGTCTAAGTCATATCCGTTGTTTTAGGATTTAAGTTGGATTTATTAACCGGTATATATGCACTATTCATCTACGGGAAACATGCTAAAAGTTACGGGTTCACCTACATAGGGGGTTCTGACATGGAAACAGACAAGACAACCAGATTTGTCTTGTCGTTTTGAGCAACTTTCATGTAGAAAGTTTCCCGATCCGAGCTACGCTTTATTTTCTATGGATTTTTAAAGATTTTAATTTTTTCTGAATTTATTTAATTTTAACATAAACGGAATTATGACGTCACCATGATGTATAGATGATGTCAGCGGTTAACTGGTCGGCTGACTAGGTAAAACCTGACCTATGGGTCCAGTGGGACCCACTAATCAGTGGTAGTGGCTTTAACAGAAGATTAACTGGTCTAGTAAACTAATTAGTGGTGTGGGCCCCATATGTCAATGAATGTTTAGTATAAAGTAATTAGATTTTGATTAAAACGATTTAATTAGGCTAATTATAAGTAGGGGCCCACATGTTAGTGGTGGGGGTTGCCCAGTTAGCACGTTGACTGGGTCAACTGGGCTCATGGGACCCAGCTGCCAATGACTCGGGGTGGCCCGCAGGTCAGGCCTGGTCAGCACGGCGGCTAGAGACGCGTCGGCGACCATTCCAGCGGCGTATCCGTGCCGGAGTTGGCCGGAATTCGCGCACACGGCGCGAGAGGGGGTGCGGCCTAGTGCGTTAGATCGGGCGTTCGATGCCGCATTGATCTACAGCGGTCCCGTGGGCTAACTTGGCCTGAGTGGAGCACTACATCGACGGCGGCGGGCGGTGCATTCGGCCAGAGTTGGGGATCGATGCTACGACGTTCGTGGAAGCTATCGAAGAGGCAAGGCGGGGTCTATGGCGCTCCATGAGCTCGTCGGAGCTACTGGCTCGAGCGGAGGAGCTCGGATGCAAGCGCTATGACAATGATGGTGGACAGAGGAGCTCGTCTTGCGGGCGAGCTAGCCACGGCGAAATAAACGTCGCGAGAAGGGAAAGGAAGGAAGGAAGAGGCTCACCGCGCAGCCAAGGAAGGCCCGTGTGAGCTTAGCAGCAGTAGAGGTCGACGGAGATGGCGGCGGAGCTCCGGCGTCTGGAGGAGGAAGACGATGGCGCTGCGGGCGCTCCAGTGGCTCCCAGCGCGCGTGCGCGGTCGGGGACGACGAGGGTGTAGACGACCGTGCTTCAGGGCATGACGTCGAGGCTCGGAGCGGTCGGTGGCCACGGTGGAGGGAGCTCGACGGCGGCGATGCGCTCGGCCTCGAAGGATCTGAGGGAGAGGAGGGGCGAATGGATGAGGAGGCCAGGGGGAGGAGAGGTGGATCCTTATCTACCCGCGGCGCCTGTAGTGGCGTGGTCGGCAAGGTGGGTTCGGTGGCGACCAGCCCCTATAGCGACGGGGTCGGTCGAACAGGGAAGACGACCCGGGGGTGCATGCTGGGCCGGCTCGAGTGGGCCGAAGCCCAGGGGGTCCAGGGGTTGTGGCCTTTTTTTGCTTTTTCTTTTTACAGAGTGAGTTTAGTAATATTTTGAGCTTCCAAATGATTTGTAAAAATGTGAAACTTGCTCACATTAGTACTTTGTAATGTCCAGCACTTCCACAAAAAGTTTGGGCAATTTTGGAATCCATTTAAATTTATTCAAAAATGAGTAGGGCATTTTAAATGTTGTTTTGGCTCTATTAAAATGCATTAGGCCCATTTAGAGTTGATAATTATATTGTGTTCCTTAACAGAAAATAGTTTTGAATTATTTGCTAAAACGTGAACATTTTTCCAACAAGTTTTGATCAACTTCATTTTGCACTTTGAATTTGAATAGAATTCAGAGAAGGAATTTGAAATGAGATATTATCCCAAAATGATTATCATTGCAAATCTCAGTAGCTTAGCATCATCATGATGGATTACTGTAGCACCATTACATAGAGGTGTTATAGGAGGGCAGCTCCTCCTCGTCACCCTCCATCTCGCGGATGAAGGCCTCCCAGTCGTCCTCTTTGCCATATCTGTCGCCTCCAATACCGTCGGTGCTCGACATTGTGAAGGACAAGGGGAATGGAAGTGGAGTGGAGGGGAATCAATGGAGTGTGGATCAAAAGTGAAGTGGGGCTGGGCTTTGTTCCGGGTGGGGATTTTAGTGGGACGGAGTGGAGTCGGTGTGGGCTAAAGTGGGCTGGGCTGATATGGTGGACATGTCTGGGTGTGCCCGGGCCTCCCTATATTTGTCCCAGATGTGGGTTTGATATGATGGATGCGGGACTGACCAGGCATATAGGGTTGTTATGAGGCATCGATCGGTGTCTTTTTTTGACCCGTTAGTGACCGAGCCATGCAACCAGTCATATAAGGGCGGTTTGGGGTGCTCATATGTAGATGCTCTCAGGTGGGGTGTAGTGGAGGTGGTTGGATCAACGGATGAAGAAAGAAGGCAAACATTTGGAGGAAGACCAGCGGCAAGCGAGTTTGACTAAAACATAAATTTCTTTTTAGTTCGCTTAGGCACTCCCTTCGAATTTCCATGCATTGTGACCATACTAATACATTTTATTTGTATTATCAGTATATTCAAGATAACATTAAGTTATAAAATTGCAGAGATTTTTCTGGCTAATTTTTTATGCGCACATGGAATGGTAAAGAATTAGTAAACCCAATTTGTACGGTGAGTATTCTCTGTTATACATTTTAAGACCTTCAGCGTGAATTATTCATGCTAACTGCATATATTGCTTGTGCATGACATGTATGAGTTGAGGAACACGTTTTTATTCTACTTGCTCAAATGTTGTGCCATGAATAAAGTCAACATTTTTGAATTGTGCTCTCGTGGGAAGTTTTAGAGTGTACCATTTTTGTAAGCATAATCTATATTCATTCTTATTGGGAACATACTCCTCTAGTTTTTTGGGAACATACTCATGCTCTTGGGGAAAATCTCTTTTGGTTATTACAATGATCACCCAGGCATGCTTCCAGGCAGCCTTCAGTGTCAAGAGAAAGGATGCGTCCATGGGTATTAAAACTGATCAGGAGTGGTTTCTCTTGCAAATTGCTTTTGCTCTTTCTTTATCTTACAATTAGACATTGTCATCCTTGAAACACTTTTTTAGTTTTATTGCAGGTAACAACAGGTGTCTGACTTTGGTCTACAAAGTAATGCCTAGCATCTTCACGAAGAGGATAATCAACGAGGTATGCTAATAAATTAGTGACTCTAATTGATCTAATTATATGGCGGAGTTGCTTTATACTAAACTTTATTACTTATTTATAACTCAATTTTTGACATGCATGATCTTCATATGTGTTCTCATATTATTCATGACAAATGGACACGTAACACATCATGTCCACTGTACAATCTACTAATGGAAATACACCAACACTATGTTTATATCATGTTTTACAAAAAAAATGACTTCATTTGATTTTTACGCAAGACATTGCATCTTAACACCATTTTTAAGCCAATCTCATTTGTGAAACACAACGCGTATTCATTAAAATTTTGTGTTTTGGATGATTTGTAGGTAATATGCACTCCCTTCATTCACTATTATAAGACGTTTTAGATATTTCAATATGGACTACATACATATTGAAGTTAGTGGATAACCATACTAAAACGCATCTATATACATCCAATGCGAAAAAGTTTGAATATCTTATAGTTATAATAGTGAGCGGAGGGAGTACTTTATCAGAGCAATGTCTCTCTCCCTGTGTGTGTGTGTGTGTTTTAATTTCATTTAAAGCCTTAGCAGAGAACTCTAACAAATATCTTCTTAGAGATATCTAGAATGAATTATTGTCTATTTTAGTAATAAACAAATTAAAATTCTACAACATATCAAGTGTCTACGAGGCGCTTGTCTTTGGACTGCCGATATTTCTCACTTAGTGTTTCTTTCATAGCCTGATATCTTCCATGTTCTGGGTTCATCGTCCAACTAGCATGGCATGCAAACTTTCTACTTTCCCTTGAAATAGTTGTATTGGACAAAAAAGATGGACCAATGAAAAGAGACATGTGAGATTAACATGTGACATCTCTTTGTTTCCACCAGTTAAGCCTCCATATTAGCATTTTATCTAGTGGCCATTTTAGATAAAATCAACGCAATTGCACTGAGAGTGCAATAACACTATGGTCTTAAACTCCCAACGAAACCCTATGGCCATCTCAATGAACACTACTCCCCAAGAGCCAAGTGGTCCCATGATAAGAGATCGCACACACACAATTGAACATGAGGTGAACTCGCTCCTTAGCGAGTCTCCTTCCCATACACATGAGGCATGGTTGCTACCTAAGACGACAATGTGTGATCAGGTACCAAGAAGATGGCCATGGACAAGCTAGGAGCAATGGTCAAGGAGGCGTCGGGGCAAAGCGAGATGACCAAGAGGAAAGGCTGTGGGAAACCTATAGGCACCGGATGTTTGGTCATCCATCGGCATTCGGTATGGCGTGAAGAGAACTAGCTCCCAGGAAAACAATCGCCGAGGAAACCTACAATGACCGGGCATCCTTTGAAAATTGTCCTGCTCGGTTGGATGCACGATTGGTCGAACTGCATTTTCTTCGGTATTTTCTCATAGATGAGGTTGACAATGTTGCCACCATCCATCAACTACCTGTATAGGCGGAAGCCTTCAATGATAGGGTCCAGGACGAGCATGGCGACTCCCCTATTACGGATTCCCACAAGGTCATCTCAGTGATCGAATGTGAACAGTTCCGACCACTGGCTTTTTCGTTGTTGTGCGGTCTCGGTGATGTACACTTCACGGTACACACATCCTTGACGTTAGATGGGTACTGCTTTTGAGCACTGTGGCCTCTTCCACCGGGCCAGTGTCCATCACCGTCATCGCGCATGTTGGATTTCCCGAGACACACACTCCCTTCCTTGGCGACATGTTGGAAGACCTAGCAACCTCCCAGCCAGGACACCGTCACAGTCAAAACTTTTCTATTAACAGTAGCAGCTGTTTTCTTTTGAGCAACACATGTTAAAGCTTTCTCTATTATTTTGGTTGAAGCTTTTTTCATTGAAGGTTGAAGCAATTTTGTCAACCGTTACAGCTTTCCCCGATGGCAGTGACCAATTGAAGCCTTCTCTATATTCGGTTGAAACTTTTCCATCTAGGGGTTAAAGCTTTTTATTGATAGCGGTTGAAGCATGAGGGGTGCGAGCCTTCTGCCATTGCCTCGGCCAGTTGCACGCCAACGCTCATCGTTGATCGCCGCACCCTTCCACCGCCGTTGCAAAATGTACGCCGACGCCATTGCAGCTTGTGTGTGCTCATCGCGACCATGATCACCAGGGGCAGATGCGGTTCGCGGGGGGGGGGGGGGGGGGGGGGTCATAGCAGACACTCAATAGGCGATAGCATAGTTTCAGATGACATATGAATTTGCGTTGCTGCGAGGAAGAAGGAACGGTTGGGGATGCCCGATGAAGAGATAAGGTTACGTTGTAAAAAAAT
This sequence comes from Triticum aestivum, assembly GCF_018294505.1. Lineage (NCBI taxonomy): Eukaryota > Viridiplantae > Streptophyta > Magnoliopsida > Poales > Poaceae > Triticum > Triticum aestivum. Next base: position 578,959,898 of record NC_057804.1, read on the forward strand.
GATGCATAGCCCTAGCCCATGTCCAGCGCGGTGGATGCGAGGCACACGCCTGAAGGCAACATTTATTAAATACTCCCTCCGTCTCATAACATAAGAGCGATTTTGACACTACAAAAACGCTCTGATGTTATGGGACGGAGGGAGTAATATATAGCCATGAGAATATGTTGTGGTGTTTATTATGGTTATTATTAGGAAAACGCTTGGCTTCTATCCACGGATCGCACGCGAGCATCCGCCGGCTCATCTGTAAGATGCGTGTCCTGAGGGAGCGGTTCCTTTTTCTCATTGCATCATGTTGTGAAAAATTTCCACGACACGATGCAATGAAATTTCTCGCAAATGAAGTTGTGTGTAACAGAATTTGCGTCGAGGCTGACTGCTTGGAGGTCGTTGAAATCATACAAGGTGGTGGAAATTCACTTGGACCGGCTGCAGCAATTTATAAGGAGTGTTCTTTTCTGGCTCGCAATTTTATTTCGATAGCTTTTTCTCACTGTCCTAGGGAAGCTAATGAGGCGGTTGATTTGTTGGCTAGGAACTTGAAGGTTTCTCGAATCATTGTTTGGAAATCGGAGCCCCCGGGTTTTCTTCTGGATGTATTAACAAACGATGTATTGCTGTTTTCGTATGAAATATAAACCGCCATGATGGCTTTCCCTTAAAAAAAGATAACGCTCGGTCGCTCGATTCATCATATCCGACTCCTCACGAGGTCGCAGATCTTTTAAAAAGATCCAGCAGCCGACGCTTTTACGCGGCCTTATTACTATAGATAGATGTCCAAACTGGAGACGGGCTCGACCGCTTGGGTTTGGTTTGCTTCGGCCGGTTGCCTCAAGTTTGCTGGCCTCTGAGAAAGGAGCTTTACAAAAAGGAAGAACGAAAAAGGAGAAGAAGCGAAGGGACTGTTCCTAGAGAACAAAAGTGAAGGAACAAAAGCGAAGCAACTGCCCCGCGTCTCTCCTCTATCGCCTCCACCGCCGCTCGCCGCCGCTGCTTTCTCCCAATTCTCAAATCCGGCTCAATCTCACTCCCTCCCGTCGCGCACGTACTACGCTCCACCCCTTGAAACTCGCAGCTCAGGTTCAGATGGGCACAAATCCGGCGAGAACGCTGAGCAGATCCAATTGCATAATCGCCCCCTACTTGAACCCACCCGCCATACCGGAGCTGGACGCCGCCAATGGGTAAACATTCTGTAGAGCATAGGCTTTGGGACACCCTCTTATCTAGCCACTCATTTTTGCATTGTGATTCGTGCGAGTATATTTGTCTTTTTTGTTTTTTCCATATAAAACTACATATGAACTTCAAACTTGGCAGCTCAACAAAACATTCTTACTAGAATATAGAAAAACTTTCGGAAGTTTGTGTGCAATATAAATACTAAAAAGTACATTTTTTAATAAAAAAATCTAATTTCATATTTTTATGTTTGACAAAAAAATCTGAAAGTTTTTTGAAGAAACAAAAAAGAGAAAATTTAATGTACAAAGTTAGTTGTCTAGCACGGATCTCAAAGCAATGTTGGAGGGTAAGGATAAGGGGTGTCCAGAAACCTGAGCTTTAAAAATCCACGTCTGCCGCCAATGGCCTCCCCGCCTGGATCCTCCTCGAGACAAGGGTTTACTTGGCCGACCGCCACAACCTCACCACAGGCAAAGCCGAGACGAGCATGGGCCACGCCATCCAGCTCTCCGTCTGCTTCGCGCACCCGCCGGCCCTCTCCTACGTCTGCATCCACTGCCCCGGCCTCGCACATGCCGACTTCTCCGACGAGCCGTGCGTCGTCTGCTCAGAGAAGCAGTTCCTCCTCCCCCGCCTGCCACTGTGGACCACCGGGTGCCGGGAGGCGGTCGATGAGTACTACATGTATCAGGCCATCCCGGGGAAACCTACGCTCTGCCAGATCCCTCCGATTTTCTGTCGCGGCTTGCTCATGCCAAATGATATCAGCATCTACTCTTGTGGTGGCGACGGGGAATACATGTTGGCTGCTCTCTCGCTGACATGCAATCCCATGGCGCATCAACTCCACTCGTACTCCAAGTCTAATGTTTGGACTATGAAACCTGCTCGCCTGGTGAGACGGCCGTCGGAGGACCACCTCCCTGTCAAGATCCACAAGGTGATCCTGCTTGGAGCAAGGAAGCCTACTAGGCTGGGTCGATATTTGCAAGGGTATACTTGTGTGTGACGTGCTCTCACAGGATCCCCAGCATGATGTGTGGTTCATCCCACTTCCCGAGCTGATGCCTGGTAACAAGGGCGATCATATATGCCCGTAGATCATCCGGGACATCGCTTGCACCAACGGATCGCTCAAGTTCATCGAGATCGAACACCTTTATGTACTGGCTCCGGTCGAAGAAAGTGTGGCGGCATGCGATCTGGATATAATCTATGACGACCGGTGCTTTAAGAGTCCGCCACCGGATTACTCGAGCATGAAGCCGCCCATATTCGTTGGTTGGAGGGCCATCATATGGAATAGAGCAGTTTCCGACAACTGCTGGCGCAAGGGGTGCATGGTTCATGCTGATGACATATTGGTTGAGAATCCACACCACTTTGCTTTGCTGGCCCAGGTGGTTGGAAACTCAACGATAAGGAACTGTTAGGTTGATCTCTTCCCGATCGAGCCCAACGGCTCGACGGGCCCTTGACCCGATCCCTGATCGGGGCGCTGAACCTAACCATGGCTGGTGGGCCCCTGTTGCCGCGCTATATAAAGGGGTGGGGGAGCCAGCCACACGTGACACGAGGTTCACCGTGCGCCGCAACCCCCACCAATATCCCTACCGATCTAGGGTTAGCGCGATACGATGGGAAGCTCAACCACCGCCGCCACCCACGCACAATCGCGCTCACGCCGTGATGACCTCCGGCGCGAGCTCGTCAGGTCAAGGAGAAGGTAATACTCTACGCCCCACTACCGGAAATCACTGACCCATACGATCTAGTGGCCTAACAATGGTATCAGATGCCACTGGGTTAAGCTTTTCGGTAGAAAAGAAACACAGAAAAAAGAAATCCCCCCCCCCCCAAGAACCCTAGATAGGGCAATGAATGAATCTTCAACAGAAAAAGTTGCGCCGCCGGAAGGCCGCGCCGTTCCTCTCGATCCGGACGCGCATCGGCAAGCCGAGGCGTCGGACGAAGAACCACCGGAGCTAGCTCAACGGCTTGCCGGAAAAGAAAAGTAAAAGACAAAAACAAAAAAGGCCAACACCGCGGCCAAGTCCCTCGACGGCGGTGCGCTCACCGCTGAGGGAGAACGCGCGACCGGCGAGGAGGATGGCCACGACGCGATCTGGCCGCGCTCCTCTTACTCTCGCTGAAAAGGAAAGGGGTAGCCCGGCCGAGCCTCTCTGTTTTCCTCTCTCTCGCTGAAAAAAAGTGGGGAGGGGGAAGTGGATGGCTCGCAGGGGACCGGCCACAGCTCGACGCTCCGCCCTGGCTCGCCGCGCCGGCGTGGCTTGAGGAGCCGGATCCGGGCGTTGCGGGCGAGGGAGGAGCGAGCGGGTGAGAGAGGTGCAGTGGGGGGAAGGAAATAGAGGCGCGCGGGGCACGGTGGCATTAGACGCCGTCGCAGGCGGCCGGGCGCGGCGCGGTGGCGCTCGACGCCGTTGCCGGCGAAGCTCGGGCGAGCAGAAAGACGAAGGCGAGCGGCGCATGAGGGGAAGAATGATTTAGGGTTTCCCCTTGGCCTCGCTGACGAGCCGTTTTTGACCGAGCAAAATCGATGCTCAGCCGTCTGATTGCATCGGACGACCCAGAAAGAATCCCTAGCGCCGGCTGGGCCTTTGGGCCGAAAGAGGGAGCCGACTGCGCTCAGGCTGCAGTCGCTGGCGGGCGCTAGGCCGGGCCGTTTTCGGCCAGGCGCGACGCATTGACGCTCAGAGCGCGCGCAAGCAGGCCGCGGGCCAGCTACAGTTCTTTCAGTTTTTTTTTGATTTTGTCTATTTGTCCAGTTTTTGGGAAAAAGTTCCACAGTTTATTTCATATAGTTTTCTATGCAATTTTTTCCAACGAAAATTTTGTTTAAGAAAATAGCAAAATAGACAGAAAAAGTTTCTGAGAATAAAGATTTAGAAAAGGAAATGTACATGAAGTTTATAAATAAAATAATAAAGTTCATGAATATTTTTATTTTGTCAAAGAAAAGTTTCTGTGAAGAATTAAAAGTTCATGAATTTTTATTCATGTTTTGCCGCTGCGTAAATAATTAATAGTGTTTTTTATGCAAAGAAATTAAAAGTTTTATCCCCCAATTAAATTGGAACCAACATGAAAATTTAATTGGAAGAACGGTTTTTGAGAGAAGTTTTTCACTTGTGGGTGAAATCAGATTCAGATAGCTTCTGCAAAGACAGTAGAAAGATATTTGATTAAAGTTTAATTATGGTATTGTTATTTTCTGACCAACGTTGAAGATGACAATATTATAATTCAATGAGTCTTATAGTTAAAAGTTCAAATCTCTGACAAGTTTTTGTATCAAAAGTGACAAATTTCAAAGCATTTGATAAAGAGTGAGAAATGTATTTTTTTTTCGCTGCAATAAATTTGATAATGATGATTATTTTCTTAGCAAAGTTGCTTCATAAAAATTTTATCATCACATTATTTATAAGTTATATGCGTTATTTTCATTTCTGCCCAATGGTGATATGGAATTAATGTAGAAGGATGATGTTTTGTTCTAATTCTGCCCAACGGTGATTTAGAATATAAAAGAAAGTTTTAAAAGTTTAATGTGCGTATTTTTTACTAGATCAACATGGGGTTATTTTTATGCTCATTATTGTTGATTATTGGCTAAGTTTTTCTCAGACTAAAAGTTCTCCATGCCTTCATTCGTGAAAGCAAATGTCTGGTTATTTGTGACCCGAAAGATGACTAAGAAAGGTCATAATATGAGGGAGTATGTTCTCTCTAAAGAATGGCTTCAAAAGAAAATAATTCTTGGATATTAATATCCAAGAAAAGAAAAGAGATAGATCATTGAGAGTCTTGGTTGACGAATGTCTTTCATGTACTCTCTATGAAGAAGATTTTTCAGTCAACATGATTTGAGATGAAACAAGCAACATGCATGTTTAATTTGACCAACGTCGGATCAAGCATGTGTGTCAGATTTATTTATAAATTTGATGATTGAATATGCAGTCAAAAGAGCCAATTCTGGCATTTATGTCCCTTACAGGGAATTACCTGCATGGCGGGAAAAGATGATTATGATAAAACCTGCATGGCAGGAAAAGTCTGGGAAAATCCTTGCGTAACCCATATGGCGGCAGAAATTTTCTCAGAGTTATCCTGTATGACAGGAGAAAGACATGATGACTCATGTGATTTTAATGTGTCCCACTCTGGGAGAAAAGTATGGAGTACCTATTATGCTTTCCTAGTATCGACCGTACATCTTATGTGTAACGGTCATTAAGCACTCAATAACTCCGAAAAGAATAGAAGTTACAGACGAACCTAAAGATAAGAATGATATGTAAGTGTGACTTGCAAAAGTACTAATGATAAAGAACTCTTTTGAGTTTCTGAAATGGAATAAGGAAAAAGTACTCCCATACCAGTTAACAGATAACTTCATTACATATGAAGTAATCAGATAAATAAAGTAGATACTCAAAGTTTCCTCAATTCACAAGAGTTGTGAATGGTTTTTTCGAAATTGTGGCAGAAAAGTTCTTGCCACATTTCGAGGGGGAGAAAGAAATATGAGATATCCATTAATGAAGAATGTGATCGTGTGGGGGAGTACGATGATCATAATAATACCCCTCAAGGAAAGAAAACTAAGGAATACTAAGACGGTGCTTAAAGTGCCATAAAGAAGAAATTTTTAACAGAATAAACCCAAATAATAAAGTTTAAAGATATGCCATTCTTAGTGAAGATGGGGTAATCTGGGGGAGCATGGTATGAAGATACCTAAGACTCAAATAGATTGTATCTGGGGGAGCATGTTGTATGACCTATACAACACCCGTTGTTAGCTCTATAAAGGAGGAATGATTAAACATGGATCTTGTGATTAAGGTCCCTGTGAAACCTATTGCCTCTTGAAAGTAAAAGACTATACAATTAATTTGCCTCTTGGCAATGACAGAGCAACAACAGCCCCATATGAAAGAAGTGTCAGTACCTGAGACACAGATGGTCTCAAAGAATGAGAAAATCAGATACTTCTGATTACTATAAAGTCTATGTTAGAGAAATTCAAATGGAGGTTGATCCCACCTCATTTAAACCACTCAATCGAGTTTTGAGAAGTGTCTGCTTATCTAGATGATAAGAGACTATGTGAGATGAAATGAAATTGGTGAATTCTGACGATGCTCGGGACTCATGAGTAATTTCTAATGGAACCAAAACAGTAGGCTGTAAAGAGTATAGAAGGTCAATGTGAATCCAAAGGAAATATGTAAAGGTGTAAAACACGACTAAAATCTAAAGGTTTTTGCGCATTTTACACTGAATAGATTACAATGAGTGTTGGTAGCACATCATGATCTGAGTTACATCAGATGAAAGATATTATGATCTGAGTTACATCAGATGAAAGTACAGAACACAGGGGATACTACCTGAAGAAGTCTTTTATGGACTAAAGCAATCAAATGTTGTTTTGGGTTAAAGAAAATGAGAGGACAATTGTATCCAAGCAAAGTTATAGAATGGGAAATTCATTTCATAATCATGTGCATGTGGATGACGTCCAACTTGCTAGTGGTCATGTCAATCTACTGCAGGAGAAGAAAAGAAGTTCTTGTTCTCAAAGTTCAAAAGAATGTTCTCGGTAGAGTGTCTCTCGTTATAATTATCGAGATTCACCTAGAAAAGAATAAAAGGGGTATTAGTAATGTCGCATGGACATGCTTAGAAAGGTATCTAAAGTATGCATGCGAGAAACCTAAGCATGTTCTTATAGTCAATGGTAATGGAACCGGAAACTATGGTGTTCCAAAAGTTGATGAGAAAAGATTGAAAACGGATATGGTGCCATATGCTTCAGCTGTTAAAGCTCAATATATTACCATGACATAGTTCATGTATCTGGGTTGTTTTGGCAATGTCCAGTCCATATATAGATCACTGGAATGGACTCGAAGATATCGGCCTCATGCTGGAAGAAACAAGTGCTCTTAAAAGACTGTGAGTACAAAGACATGAGTTGTGAAATGTATAGCGAAATCCACAATTGTCGCTAATTTTCACACTTGGAGTTTTGGTGTGGAAAAGCTCCAGAGAATGAAAGAATTATCATCAATGTGATGCAAAGATATTTTATAGCTTGATACGAGGGCTGAGGGACAGGCAAAATGGTTAAGGACCTGTACCCGGAGTTGATAATGGTTGACAACAGCGATAACCATTTTTAAGTTTTCGCTCCTATGACAACGAGTCAAGTGTTGATGCCAAACACACTGACACCGAGTTATGCATTGTAAAGGAGAAAGTCTGAAATCATGTAGAAATGCTTGAAGCATAAAAGCAACAGACAAGTGTTTGCAGATCTGCTTATTAAAGGCTTACCACCCAGTGTGTTTGGAGAACACACAGTCGACATGAATTTTATGGTATAGTTTAAGATTTCCGGACAATAAAGGGCCCAAGGTTAAAGAATTTGTTTCAAAACAGAAAGGTACGTTGTGGCTGTCTGATTCTATCGGCAATTGAGCTGTGACGATGAAACATGTTCTATGTACCAATATGTGATGAAACAAATAAACTAGAAAGTATAAGGATAAAAGTAAAGTTGAGATCAAGGGGGAGAATGTTAGGTTGATCTCTTCCCAATCGAGCCCAACGGCTCGACGGGCCCTTGACCCGAGCCCTAATCGGGGGCGCCGAACCTAACCAAAGGCTGGTGGGCCCCTGTTGCCGCGCTATATAAAGGGGTGGGGGAGCCAGCCGCACGCGACACGAGGTTCACCGTGCGCCGCAATCCCCACCAATATCCCTACCGATCTAGGGTTAGCGCGATGCGATGGGAAGCTCAACCACCGCCGCCACCCACGCACAATCGCGCTCACGCCGTTGCCACATCACGATGACCTTCGGCGCGAGCTCGTCAGGTCAAGGAGGAGGTAATACTCTACGCCCCACTACCAGAAATCACTGACCCATACGATCTAGTGGCCTAACAGGAACCTCTTACCATCTTTCCCCATGCTCAGCATCCATGGTAACGATATCGTCCACATGAATTCCACGGTCAAATCAGACACCAAGCTGATGATCTCCATTGACATGAGAGACAAGACATTGAAGACATTATCACCGTGTCCTCTTGCTGGAACGGACGCCAATCGTCCCCTTTTCCCTTGCGTGTTGTCGAATCATTTGAGCAACACTCCAGGTAATTACTGACCGTGTTGCATTATGTCTTGTTCAGAACAATGGTTATTATCTTCTGTTGTTGCATGCTGCATTTGGACGTGTCTTTGTGGTTCCTGTTGTAAGAATACTCGAACTTAACAGTAGTATCATTAAAAAAAGGAACACGAACCGTAGTTATAATAATTCGATAGGAGTAAAGTGTGCAATCCTGTTCAGTTCCTGAACTAAAATGGCGCTTTTCACTCTAAAAAAAACAGGGCCTTTGGGTGTTAGGTTTCTTAGTGAAGGAAACATGTTGATGGGTAAGTCCTGATGGTAAGGGGTTAATCATGTTAAAATGATATTTGTAATGATCATGAACATTTGGTTTCTCTGGTAGCCTCATCTACCAGTCAAATTTGTAAGCAGCTGGAGCTTCCCTTCTGCATCATTATCAAAAGAACTAGTTTTAAAGTAATATAAAGTTTGGTCATATATATAAACTGCAATATTATCATCATGATGAAATCCACAATGCATGGAGTCTAACTTCTCGATAAACATATGTGTAGTTCAGTAGATGTATCAATTCCAACTAACGTTTGCTTTTGCTAAATGTGGTGTGTGTTCAGTGAAATCTCATCCAGGATACCCTGTGGTTAACGGAGCGGCCTTTGGGCGAATGGTGGATCCACTGAACAACCGGCCCACGTATCAGCCTCCGCCAAGGTCCTTCAACACGCATTTGCCACCAATACCTCCTGCAGTGGCTAGAAACCCTCTTCAGCCGTCATACCCAGTGTTTAACACAGCCGGCTTTGGACGGATGGTGCGTCCACTTCCGCTGAATGACTGGCGCCTGTTTCACCCTCTGCGACAACTGCCTCCTTTGCCGCCGCCACCACCATTCAGCACGATGTTGTCGTCACTTCCTCCTCCAGCGGATGCCAATTATGTTCTTGGCAACAGGCACCGGAGCCAACATCGATACTCACCCTATGGACGACCCTGTTAAATTATATAGCCTACTTTTTAGATGAATTTGTTGAACCTTAAGTACTTAAAGACGTAAATATCAGACATATTAATGGATTCCTGTTGTCATGCCTGTAGTGTTGTTTATCATCTATCATGCATCCCTCAACCTCTCTTGGTATTATAGGTGTACAAGGATTATAAAGGATAAAAAGCAGGATGTCTCATGCTGCTTTGTATGTCTTTCTTTTGTAGGAGGAGAAAAGAACATAGACATACTTGCAAACCAATACACGAAACACGAATAAAAATTTCTTGTACAATTTAGTACAATACTAACCTTTTTATTTCCTAAATGCTAACGGTTTGGCATCGGATTTTAGGATTTTTCGATTGAACGCTCTCAGGCACGACAGATCCGCATGTGAATCTTAAAGCATTCGCTCCCACACACCATGTGAGTGAACTACGAGCTGACGCAACTAAATGGTTTGCTCAGGATAGAAATCTCAACAAGCGCATTCGGGGTGACAATTTCTGTTATTTGACATGACAATTTTCACCTTTTCCAGTTGATGTAACATGGCAATTCCCATCTAACGGCATGGGATTACTGAGCATGACAATTTTCTCCATTTTCCTTTTCCAGGCTAGCAATTCTTCATGTTGCAATCATGACAATTCCTGAAAATGCACGACAATTACTCTGCTGCAGCATGGCAATTTTTCTAACAATTACTTATATAACGTGGCAATTTTTAGCTTAGAACATGCCAACCTTGTACAACGACATTGCAAATTTATCTGTTTTTGCCTGACAATTCTAGAGCATTCACCGGGAGTGGGTTTTTTACTGAACGGAAGTGTCCGTTCATTCCTACATAGCTGGTGTATGGGATGGGTGGGGGATAGTTAGCTCAGATGACCTCCCGGAGAGAACATCAGTGTGTTATGGTATCTTTAGGGAAAACGCTCATACCTCTTGAGGGCGACACAAGAGCGACCAACCCTAGCAATCCTTATCCCTCTCTTCTTTCCCCGCCGCCACCCGAGGAGCTCGTCGGTATAGCCGTGTGGTTGCGAGTGCTGGTGACGACGTGTCTAATCTGCATGCACACCAGAAGCGGGGGTGGCACCCCTTGGTGTGAAGGCGGTGTTGACCTCTTTCGTGGTGGTACCGGAAGTGTTGGTTGTCTCTACTAGTTGCGTGGGCGGTGGTAGGGTGACGGAGGCTTGTCATGATGAGCTCTGCTCTAATAATTATGTCAAATTTGGTTTCCAACACTACCATGTCTAAAATCATCCTCCCTCACTAGATGTGTGTCTATTACCTTTTCGGTTATCGTATCTTCAAGACTGTGAGGATGCGGTGGTGGGAGCTTAGGAACCGGGGGGTGGGGGGGGGGGGGGGGGGGGGGGGCTAGCCGATTTCACATTCACCACAATGATAGTGGCGCTCATGTGTAGTTCACTAGGCCAAGGGCGCGTCGAGGTTCCCACGCCCCTCTTCCCCAAAGTTTTGAGTGAAAACCCAGGTTGCACTAGGCCTAATGGTTGTGGCACCCAGGGCGGAGGTAGTGGGTGGTGTGCGGGGGCCATACCCTCTATGGTTGGGAGTCTCAATTTGATGCGCTCAGCGTCAAACAAAAGCATGCCGCACAGGGGGCTCCTCCGACTGGGCTGGCCCAGTAGCGATCGGTACTGCAACAAGAATAGTGAAAAATCCTAAAAAGTTGCGTGGGTACATTCGATCGAACACGGGACCTCCTGCTATTAAGCGTGCATCGCTAGTCACCGGAACTAGTGAGCCTGTGACTAATAAGTAACCTTAAGAAATATCAGCATCAACATCGAAAAATTTCAAAACATTGTTCTGGAATTTCAAACATGTTTTTTTTTGCATAAAGTATATATTTTTGGAAACGCAATTTTAAGAAAATAAACAATTTTAAAAAAGTCAAACACTTTTAAAAATCTCACACATTTTTAAAACATGAACAATTTTAGAAAAAGTGGGAACACAATTCGAAACAAGTTTTAAAATGGGAACAAAATTTGAAATGATGTTTTTTTAGTTTGATTTTTTTAGAAACACAAACTTTTTTGAAAAACCAAATAAACTTTGAAACTCTTAAGATAATATGAAAACACGATTTAAGGAAACAAATGTGAACTTTTTTTGGGAAAAGTGAATTTTATATATGATATGATATATTGAACTTTTCTTGAGAAAAGTGAACACTTTTTTTAATATATTGAACTTTTTATGAAGTTGCATTTTTTTTTGTAGAAAATAAGAAAAGAAAAAACAAACAGAAAAATTTAAGAAATTAAAATTTAAAATGAAAAAAGAAAACAAAAAGAACAAATCGAATAAAGGCTCTAAAAATACACAGACATAAAACAAAAATCTGGAACTGAAACCAGACCGAAACTTCTGCCCAAAACAAACAGAACCAGGATTCAAGATCTGGTAAAATGGGCAGGGCCATCACGGTCGGTCACTCATGCGCTCTATGTGTTTCAGGTCCATGGGCCTGCCTATCCACACTTTTCTTTTCTCTATTGTTAAAATCCAAAAAATGTGCAGCAAACACGAGACCAGCACGCAGCGACAGGCAGGGGTAACCAACGCGGTAACTTGGCTGTTGCGACTTTAACACTTCTTTTCACTTCTTCAATGCAGTGATTTCCCTGTTTTTGGTTTTATTTTTTTCAGCTTTTCTTTTGGCCGGTTTTTCTTCTGGTTTTTCCTTTTCTCTTATTTTTTTTTAAATTTCTTGAAATTTTCAGGAAATCGGGAACTTTACACAAATTCGGATATTTTTTTCAAATTGTGAAATTTTCTTAAAATTCGTGAAACTTTTCCAAATCCAGTCACTCCTTTTTTAAAACCCGTCTTTTTTTATGAAACACGTGAAGTTTTTGAACAAGTCATGATTTTTTAAAATTGATGATTTTTTTTTCCAAAATAAATGAACTTTTTTCAAATTCCATGAACTTTTTTAAAAGGATGAATTTATCAAAATTTGTGAACTTTTCTTCAAAAGATGAACTTTTGTCAAAATTGATGACTTTTTAAGTTTATAAACTTTTCTTAAAATTGATGACCATTTTTTCAATATCGATTAACTTTCTTTAAACGTAGGAACTTTTTACCAAAAATGTATGAACAGGGTTAAACGGGCAACCAAACAATCGAACTAGCTTTTTTTTGTCGAGCCGATCGAGCGAGCGATCCAGGTGCTGAGCGATTGAGCGAAGCGCATTCAAATGCTAGCGGCCCGGCCCAAGAATCCGCGCACGTGAGCGCTATTTGTTGCACCTGGCGCTGAAGGCGCTGTATACGCGCTCCCGTGTGTTCAGTGCCTATTTGCTGCGGGATTTTTGCTAACTTCTATTTGGAGAGCAACTAGTTAACGAGCGCTCCTTCGAAAGCTTCACAACGATCAGCGCTACTTGGTGCTCTCTCAGCCATTCGTCCGTGTCGCGCTCTGGGCGCTCCCTCTATTTTTTTTTCCGCACGAGTTTTCGGCTTTTTAAACGATTTTTTTCGACGTTTTGGTTTTCCACCGGTCTTCCTTGGCTTTTCAACCAAAAAAAATTTCAATTTTTTTTTGCAAAAACACCTTTTTTTTCTTTCGCGAGAGTCACGGTTTTGCTTCCGCGAGAGATACGGTATTGCTTTCGCGAGAGTCACGGCCGTGCTTCTCGAAAATAAAAAAACACGTTTTCTTTTTTTTTCCGCGAGAGTCACGGTTTTGCTTCCACGAGAGGCACGGGTGTGCTTTCGCGAGAGTCACGGCCGTGCCTCCCGGAAACGAAAAAAAACGCGCTTTCTGTTTTTTTTCTTTCGCAAGAGTCACGATTTTGCTTCCGCGAGAGGTATGGTTGTGCTTTCGCGAGAGTCACGGCCGTGCCTTTCGGAAAGGGAAAAAACACATTTTCTTTTTTTTTCCTTTCGCGAGAGTCACGGTTTTGCTTCCGCAAAAGTCACGGTAAGGGAGGTTCCATAGTGAAGGAAACATGTAGATGGGTAAATCCTAATGGTGATGGGTTAATCATGTTAAAATGATAATGATAATGACCATGTTGTTTCTATGGTAGCGTCATCTACCTGTCAAATTTGTAAGGAGCTGTTGCTTCTCTTCAGCATCATTATCAATAGAACTAGTTTTGAAGTAATATAAAGTTTGGCCATATATATAAACTGCATTATTATCATCATCATGAAATCCACAATGCATGGGGTCTAAATTTTTGATAAAGATATGTGTTGTTCAGTGGATGTATCGATTCCTACTAACGTTTGCTTTTGCTAAATGTGGTGTGTGTTTAGTGAACTCTCATCCAGGAAACCCTGTGATTAATGGAGCGGCCTTCGGGCGAATGGGGCATCCACTGAACAACCAGCCCGCGTTTCAGCCTCCGCCAAGGTCCTTCAACACACATTTGCCACCAATACCTCCTGCAGCGGCTAGGAACCCTCTTCAGCAGACATACCCTGCGTTTAACACAGTCGGCTTTGGACAGATGGTGCGTCCACTTCCGCTGAACGACTGGAGCCAGTTTCAACCTCTGCGGCAACTGTCTCCTTTGCTGCCGCCCCCGCCCTTCAGCATGATGTTGCCGTCACTTCCTCCTCCAGCGGATGCCAGTTATGTTATTGGCAACAGGCACCGGAGCCAACATCGATACACACCCTATGGAAGACCCTGTTAAATTATATAGCCTGCCTTTTAGCTGGACTAATTGAATCTCAAGTACACTCAACAAAGTAAATATCAGGCATATTAATAGGATTCCTGTTGTGGTGTCTGTAGTGTTGTTTATCATCTATCATCTATTCCTCACTCTCCCTTGGTATTGTATGTGTAGAGGGATTATTAAAGGATAAACAGCAAGATGTGTCATGCTTCTTCGTATGTTCTTTTGTAGGAGGAGAAAAGAACATAGACATACTTGCAAACTAGTACTCCACGGAGTACTAGTGAAACTACTCTTATTCATTGATTCGACAGAAGTCATGCTTCAGTGTAAAATATATTGCAACACATTCGTATTGACTTATCATCCACGGAATATGCTACCATTGCGACCATCGCGACCGCGGACATTTCGACAACTCGGCGACTGCTACCACTGAAGTAGCGGTTTCCTCGGCGACGCGGATCCCTCGTCGACGACTACCACGGACATTGCGGTCCCCTCGGCACCCGTGACCGCGGACATGGCGGATCCCTTGGCGGCCGCAGCGGGACACTGGACGTCCGCGGCACCTTCAGTGACAGCGGCGTCTTCACGCATGACTCCCTCTGAGACTGTCGGGGAGGGGATTGCTACTCCACCCTCATCCCCTCCTGTTATTTGACATGACAATTTTCACCTTTCCCCGTTGATGTAACATGGAAATTCCCATCAGTTGGCATATTCATTCAGAACCCACACCATTTTGCTTTGTTGACTCAGCTAGGCTCGACGATGATGAACCTTTTACCATGTTACCCCATCCTTAGCATCCATGGTGATGATGTCGTCTACATGAGCTGTGGCGTGAGACTGGACATTGATAAGTCGCACATGTTCTCTATTGACATGAGGACCAAGACACTCAAGACATTGGTACAGTCTCATTCTACTGAAGCGGATGCCAACTGCCCCATCTTCCCATGTGTGTTGTCAAATCGTTTGAGCAACAGTCCAAGTAATTACTGACCGTGTGGCATCAGGTATTGTTCAGCACAATGGTTATGTTCTTCTGTTGTCGAATGTTGCATTTGGATGAGTCTTTGTGGCTTCTGTTGTAAGAAAAAAATGAACTTAACTGTAGGACCATTAAAAAATGAACATGATCTGGGATTGTAAAATACTCTCTCGATCCCAAAATAAGTGTCTCAAGCTTAGTACAACTTTGTACTAACTTTAGTACAAAGTTGAGAAACTTATTTTGAGACGGAGGAAGTATATTGCAACACACTTCTATTGACTTATCATCCACGGAATATGCATTTTAGTTGATTGTCTTTTCTCTTCATGCGTCTAATTGAATATCAAACTATTGGAGTGAAACCGAATTTTCGTTGCTACCACTTCTCCAGCTCATTTGGTTGGTTTTCTTCAGTTACATACTTCCATCACAGTAGATCTTTCCTTGTCAATTAATTCCGCAGTGCGATGGACCTTTGCCTTCTCAGGGTGGGCATGCCGGGCCTCAGACTCGAAGTCTTATGCCGCAGGGACAAGGAACCCCAGAAATAACATAAATTTGCAAGCAAAAGACCCTAGCATCTTGCAATCAGGACCCAAAAGGTTTTGGTTTTTTACAAACAAGGACAAATTTTAGACAACTTGGTGGATTTTCACGAGCAATTTCACCAGCATAACGCGTTGGGCAAATTCATTCATGCACGCCAAGTCAGTCAATACATTGGATGAAACATTCCATATCATCATCCTACCAAGTTATTTCCCAACAAAAGTCAAACACAGATAACAAGCTAACCCAACACCACCACAAACTAAATAAGCTCATGGATGAATCTAACAGCTTCTGCTACTCACTATTGGCCCTTCCTTGTGTCGTCATTCTTCTGTTTGAATGAATGGTCACAGGTATGAACACACCGAGACGGGACAGACCTTCCTTGTGTTGAATACAAAAAGAGCCAAGAGCTAGCACCAAGCAAAACGGCAACCCATCAGACACTTCACACCACCCCATATCCAGCCACTCAACGACAAGCTCCATCCATCGATCTTCTCGCCCTTCACAATATTAAACTTCCGGGTGACCTGGGCAAAGAGAGAGATACAACAAGAGCGAGAAAGGAAAGAAGATTAACTAGTGGCTTCATAAACCCATGAAGGAAAAACAGTATATCGTGCCAAAGCAACATAAAGAACAGATAAGATGCACTACATACATATTATAGCAGGAAAAATCATGGCAGCCTAAAAAGCAAACATATGCACTACATTGGTTGATAGCCACACCACCAAAATATTATCAACTAAATAGAAGTCAGTACACAATATGCACCCATGTTCTGCTGCGGATTATCTAATCACAGATGCATTTTCATCTCCTTTGAACAAACAATTAACGGCTCAAACCAAATCAAACATTTGACAATCACGAATTCAAGAAAAGAAAACCATCAAGTATGAACCTTTGGTACACCATGGCATGTGATCTATATATCTTTGGGAAAGGGGCAAATCTATGTATCACAACAACATGTGCATTTTCTATGTGTGCGTAAAGTCACTCTGGTCGGAACTAAACTAACTTTGTAAACACCAACGAAAGCAACACACCTCAATAACAACAAACACGATTGATTTGTTTGTTCAGAACTTCAGTGGTGTGTGTCACAGGGTGAGTGGCTTACCCATCCTCTGGCGGGCGCGAGAGCCTTGATGGCGCCAACCTCCATGACACATGAGAGCATATTCCACAAGAACCCCAAGAACACGAGGAACTTGTTGTACTGTACACATCAAACCAAAAGAAAGAAAAACCCAACTTCAGGCCAGCATCCACTAGTGGCAGGAACGCAATGCAAAGAAACAATGTAAAGACCTGCTTCTCCTGGAGCCGAAGATTTGGAGGCGCTGATGCGTCTGGTGGGGGTGGTGTTGCTGTCGTAGTACTAAGTCTGACAGTAAGTATAGGGGGTACGTATGAGGAGGCAAGGTCCTAGCTACGGTGAGATTGTACACAAGAGTTTATGAGTTCAGGCCCCTCTCAGAGGAGGTAAAAATCCTACGTCTCGGTGCCCTGAGGCGGTCGACTGGAATATGGGAGTGTGTGTTACAGGGGGTGAGAACCCTTGTCCCAGAGGAAGGGGGTGGCTTATATAGAGTGTGCCAGGACCCCAGCCCACCTCCGTTACAGGGGTTCAATGTACATAAAGATAGGGCGTTACTGATAACGCCAGCTATAAAGTGCTATTAATGATCTTTAAGACTACGGAGTGAACGCCTGACCGTGGTCTTCTTTGGGTCAAGTGCTTTCTCGTATGGTCGAGTGATACCAGGAGGGAGGGGTACCCGAGTGATATGACTGGTCGAGTGGCTTGCACTTGACGACTTCAATTGGTACTCCCTGTTGTCTCTTGGATGTCTTTGCTTCTAGGGTAGTGACCTTGGGTAGGGCGTATAGGTCAGGCCTATGACCCTACCCTAGGCCTATATCATCATCATTAGCCCCCGAATGGATTGAGGTCCGAGTGAAAAGAAGGTTGAAGTTAGTCTTGCCTTGACTCTTGTGCTTCACAAGTACCCATGTTGGATTGGAGGCCCATGTTGGAACTTCAGCTTCGTTTCAGTCGCCTTGATCGATTTAGAAGTTGCCGAGTGGATTTCTACCGGCACTCGTCGAGTGTTACTTTGACGCGAAATCTTTGGCGCGATTGGTTACGGCGTATCCCGGATCTCGCGGGATTCGAAATTTTGGGAAAGCGCGCGAGGCGGAGCGCGCCGTAGTAAGCGGGATGGATAGACAGGGGTGCCTTGGTTTCTGCGCCACCTTTTTCACCATGTACCCAGCGTGCGACTATTGCGGGATTTGACAGGATTGCTCGGGCCTACGCGTCACCCACTCGGAAGTGGGTCCTTAAAAGGCGTCGGGGCCGAGGCATTTGCACTGTACGCATCCATTCTCCCTCTTCCTTCTCTGCTTCTCCGCTGCACCTTTCTCCTTCGCCCTCGACACCGCCGCCCCGCCACCATGGTGAAGGACAAGACGACGATGCTGGAGCACGCGAAGAAGGTGACGGGGGCGGCGAAAGGCAAGAAGACGAATTGGGGGTCGTCGTCGAGGTCCGCGCTGCCTCTGGGTTGGGTCCAGGGCGATTGGATACGATCTTCACTCCGTCTAGAGGATTTGGAGGAGCTGGCCGACTCCGGTTTGATCGTTGCCGGAGCTGTGAGGCTGTCGAAGGGGGAGACGGAGCCTCAGCCGCGGTCGGTTGAGTGCGTCCTCCTTGCTACCCACGTCGACCATGGTTTCTCCCTTCCTCCACATCCTTTTTCTGGGGCTTCTTGAACTTTTTCGGAGCTCAGCTCCATCACTTCTCTCCCAACACCATTACGTACCTCGCCGCGTTTGTGTCCATGTGTGAAAACTTCCTGGGTTATCGACCGCACTGGGGTCTTTTCAAGCACATCTTCACAATCTGCTCACAATCCGTGAAGAAGGTGAATTCGAGTGACGAGAGGACGCACGTGATCCAAATGTGCGGGGGTTTGGGGATCTAGAAGAGGAAGAGGAGCGCTTTCCCTTCCATGACACTTCCCAAGTCGGTCAAGGGCTGGCAGTCGACCTGGTTCTACTGCCAGGATATTGCGACTCCCGGCCAGTCTACCGGTCTTCCCCGTTTCTCTTTAGATCGCGCCCAGCAACCTTCTTCGCTGAAAGTGACCGCTGCGGAGAGGGTGGAAACGAACATGTTGGTCGAGAGGGTGGTCCAGCTGATCCATCAGGGTGTAACTGACATGGACTTGTTGGAGGTGTTTCTCAGTCGACACATCCAGCCGCTCCAAGCTCATGACCACTCGATGTGGATGTACTCGGGTTCATCCAGAGGAGTTTACGGATGAGACGGTGGCCCTGTGGCTGAAGGGCATTACAGGAAACAAGGATAACCCCAGGGGAGCCAGGAGAGTCGATCCATTCAGCGCCAACAACCAACCAAACAAGGTCTTATCTTCGCTACCGAATGTACCTCAATCTGTCTTGCAACTGTCTCTAAATCCGATTGATATTTGTTTGACTTCTTGTCTTGTAGGTTTATACTGAGATGTACTCGATGCCCAATGGTGAACAAGCCCTGGAGCAAGACCATGAAGGAGAGGACAGTGCAGAAGAGAGCGGTGACTGGCAATCTCCAGAAGATGATGACGAGGAAGACAGTGATGAGTCGGACGACGAAGAGGTAGTTGACTCACCACCTCGCTCAGAGCGTCGATCCAAGCAACTCCAAGATCCGGCGGGCGGACGCGGCAAGACCATGGCTCTGAGTACTCAAGCACAGAAGCGCACTCGGACTTCGACTCTGGAGCCGATGGAGAAGGTCGCCAAGCAACCCAAGGTCGCCCCTTCGAAGGCTCGAAAGACCTTGCCCAAGATCAAGCTAGACGTTCCTGTTGCCTCTGGGTGAGTGCTCTATTTTTCTGCGTTTTCTTCTACCGACTCATACTTCTGCTCTGACCGAGTGGGTTATGAACTTTTTCAGTGCTGCAACTTCTGCGACTGATATGGACGTTGACAAGGCCCCAGGTGATGAGGAGGCTGATGACGCGGCCACTTCCAAAGCTGGTATGCTCTTTGCAACTTGAATTTATTCTGCCGACTGGGTTGTTGGTCGATTGAACTCTTAAGATTGCTTTTTGTTGCAGCTCTGCGGGATGTTATTAAGCTTCCAGATGATGAAGAGGAAGCGCCTCTGAGAGAGAGGAGGAGGGGCAGGGTCTCAAGCGGGAAAGCAACCGAGGGTCAGGTGCCTTAGTCGACATCGGTGCTTGAGACAGTGGTCCAGCGATCCGAAGATCCGGCTCGGACCAATGTTACCTTTGCCAATTCACTATCGATTGACCATCCATCGGGGTCGATTGCTCATGCCTGTGCCGCTCCAGTACAACTCCATGCATCCGACCCTGTGACTGCTCCGACTATACTACCATCATCGCTCTTCGCTGCATACCAGACTCCAGACGACCCGCCGAGTGCCGCCAGGGAGGCCCTTCTCCAGGCAAACCTCGTGATGGAGAAGATGAAGGTGGTGCATGAGGCCAGTCAGGTTGCTTACAATGACAGCACTGCTCTGCAAGTCAATGTCAAGGTTAGTTGGTTTCCGACTGGTCTCTTGAGTAGTGATAGTTTCCACTGTTGCTTCACTGTCCATACTGTGTCCTTGGATGAGCGTTTTGGAACCTATTATGTGCATCTATCATGGGTCTGCATTTCGCATCCAATCACACACTAGGGTGTTTCTGGCTTAGAGCTGAATAGTTCTCCCACTTGAATCAACTAGGTTGAGTCGAGTGTTTTTCTGAACCAGTGGGGGCACGCAAAGTGCACCCACTGGGTGTAGTCCCCGAGACCGCGGTCGACTGCTGGTAGTCAGCTAGGGTTTGAGAATCTCTCTCTCCCTCTCTCTTTTTTTTACTCATGCTGGGCAGACCATGCCGAGTGTAAAACCGGAACAGTGGGGGCACGCAAGTGCACCCACTGGGTATAGTATCCGAGACTACTATTGAATGTTTGATTCAGTGGTAGTCTTAGAGCAATTTTCACTGTGATTGACTTTTGTTTCCGTCGACTGACATATCTTATTTGCTGATTGCGGAAGTCTTGTGATCTTGGAGCTCAATTTTCTGAACTGGATAAGAAGCAGATCAGCCTTAACCTTGATCTGGCACTTGCCAAGAAGAACCTCAAGAAGGCCCAGGACGAAGCAGCTATCATGGGAGGTAACCACTCGTCGACCGTCCACCTTATGGCTCTCTCTCTCTTTTAGTCTCTTTGAACCGAGTGATTCCACTCGAACAGATGTGCGTAGTGAAAACCGTCAACTTCAAGATCATCTGAAGAATGCTATTTCTTTAGAGAAAATGAAGCAGGCTCTGGCGAAGAAGGATCAGGAGCTTGCCGCGGCCCAGAAGGAGGCGCGAGAAAAAACAGCACTTGCGGACAAGAAGTTGGCGTCAGTCAACAAGTTGGAAGAGGAGAACTCCAAGTTGAAGACCACTTTTTCTGAAGCTAACCAGGAGGTTGCGTGACTGAAGAAGGACAAGGAAAGCTTGACTGACGAAGTTGGGAGTCTCAAGGCCAAGAAGGGCGAATTGGAGTCTTATCTGGGGCAACTTTGCTGCGAAGTTGGTCTTGAAGCTTGAAGGTATTTCTTCCTGTTCGACTGATTTGTTGATGTCGACTGACACATCTTGTTAAACTGTCGACTCACTTCTTTTCCGACTGTGCAAAACTTTGTCAAGACTTCGAAGCAGAAACTGGGTGGGTCGAGACGGGTCTTGACCCCATAAACTCTCCTATCAAAGATGACGTTGCAATAAATGTGCTGTGGTTGGAGTCTCGCCTGGATAGTGCTGTGGATTATCTCACTCGACCGAAGGCTGCAATGATGCGGATTGATGCTGAACTCTGACCTCAGGCGGAACTCTCATAGGATCTTGAGTCTCTAATGACTCGACTAAATCAAATCCCTGGTCGAGTGCAAGAATGGAAGAAGTCATCTACTCGTTGTGGCGCCGACGTCACTCTGTCATTGGTCCGAGTGCACTGCAAGGATGTCAGAGAAGACAAGCTGGCGGCCCTCAAGGTTGCCAACACCAAAAAGCTCAGTTTCTAGTCCTTTATGGACACCTTCCTTGACATCGCCACTGACATCGCAGACATCATCGACCTTGGCAGCTTTTGTGATCCAGCAAGTCCTTCTCCTGCCGAGTGAACAAAACATTATGCCCCACCTTTATTTGCCTCGGAATGCCGAGTGGTTATGTAACCGTTAAACTCTTTTAGGCTTGATGCCTGAGTACTTCTGCCCGTTGCGATTCTGAACTTTTGTAGGATTTATCTGAACTTGGTTTTCCTTGAATATCATGGCTTTTGCTTTTATTGCTTCTGAATGTCTTTCGATTCCGAGTGAACTTGATTTTTTCATGTTTCGTCGAGTGGATCTGATGATGTGTTCAGTCGACATCTCGTCGTCTTTGTGGATCGGGATGGAGCGTACATTATACTTGTCATGCAGCTCAGACGTGGTGTTCAGTCGACACCTCGTCGTCCTTGCGGATTAGGATGGAGTGTGCGTTGTACTTGTGATGCAGCTCAGACGCGGTGTTCAGTCGACACCTCGTCGTCCTTGCGGATCAGGATGGAGCGTATGTTGTACTTGTGATGTAGCTCAGATGTGGTGTTCAGTCGACACCTCGTCGTCCTTGCGGATCGGCATGGAGCATACGTTGTACTTGTGACGTAGGTCAAAGGATCTTTGCGACTTAGGCGAGCACGGGGTCGCAGCTAAGCTCCCGAGTGAGAGGATTGCCCTCCACTCAGAATGTTTTTAACTTAGGCGAGTACGGGGTTGCAGCTAAGCCCTCGAGTGGGAGGATTGCTCTTCACTCGGAATGTTTTTAACTTAGGCGAGTACGGGGTTACAGCTATGCCCCTGATGTTGGGGAACGTAGTAATTTCAAAAAAAAAAATCCTATGCACACGCAAGATCATGGTGATGCATAGCAACGAGAGGGGAGAGTGTTGTCCACGTACCCTCGTAGACCGTAAGCGGAAGCGTTATGACAACGCGGTTGATGTAGTCGTACGTCTTCATGATCCGACCGATCCAAGCACCGAACGTACGGCACCTCCAAGTTCAGCACACGTTCAGCTCGATGACGATCCCCGGACTCCGATCCAGCAGGGTGTCGGGGATGAGTTCCGTCAGCACGACGGTGTGGTGACGATGATGATGTTATATCGATGAAGGGCTTCGCCTAAGCACTGCAACGATATGACCAAGGTGGAATATGGTGGAGGGGGGCACCACACACGGCTAAGGAACGATCACGATGATCAACTTGTGTGTATAGAGGTGCCCCCTGCCCCCATATATAAAGGAGGGAGGGGGGAGGTGCGGCCGGCCCCCTAGGGGTGCGCCTGGAGGAGTCCTACTCCCACCGGGAGTAGGACTCCCCCCTCTTGCCTTGGTGGAGAAGGAAAGTGGGGAGGGGAAAGAAAAAAGGGGGGCACCGCCCCCCCTTCCTTGTCCTATTTGGACTAGGGGGGGGAGGGGGCGCGCGGCCTGCCCTGGCCGGCCCTCCTCTTCTCCCTCATGGCCCATGTAGGCCCATTAACCCCCCCCCGGGGGGGGGGGGGGGGAGGGTCCGATAACCCCCCGGTACTCCGGTAAAATCCCGATTTCACCCGGAACGTTTCCGATATCCAAATATAGGCTTCCAATATATCAATCTTTATGTCTCGACCGTTTCGAGACTCCTCGTTATGTCCGTGATCACATCCGGGACTCTGAACAACCTTCGGTACATCAAAACTTATAAACTGATAATAAAACTGTCATCGTAACGTTAAGCGTGCGGACCCTACGGGTTCGAGAACTATGTAGACATGACCTAGAACTGTTTCCGGTCAATAACCAATAGCGGAACCTGGATGCTCATATTGGCTCCTACATATACTACGAAGATCTTTATCGGTCAAACCACATAACAACATACGTTGTTCCCTTTGTCATTGGTATGTTACTTGCTCGAGATTCGATCGTCGGTATCCAATACCTAGTTCAATCTCGTTACCGGCAAGTCTCTTTACTCGTTAAGTAATGCATCATTCCGTAACTAACTCATTAGCTACATTGCTTGCAAGGCTTATAGTGATGCGCATTACCGAGAGGGCCCAGAGATACCTCTCCGACAATCGGAGTGACAAATCCTAATCTCGAAATACGCCAACTCAACATGTACCTTCGGAGACACCTGTAGAGCTCCTTTATAATCACCCAGTTACGTTGTGATGTTTGGTAGCACACAAAGTGTTCCTCCGGTAAACGGGAGTTGCATAATCTCATAGTCATAGGAACATGTATAAGTCATGAAGAAAGCAATAACAACATACTAAACGATCAAGTGCTAAGCTAACGGAATGGGTCAAGTCAATCACATCATTCTTCTAATGATGTGATCCCGTTAATAAAATGACAACTCACGTCTATGGTTAGGAAACTTAACCATCTTTGATTAACGAGCTAGTCAAGTAGAGGCATACTAATGACACTATGTTTGTCTATGTATTCATACATGTATTATGTTTCCGGTTAATACAATTCTAGCATGAATAATAAACATTTATCATGAAATAAGGAAATAAATAATAACTTTATTATTGCCTCTAGGGCATATTTCCTTCAGTCTCCCACTTGCACTAGAGTCAATAATCTAGTTCACATCGCCATGTGATTTAACACCAATATTCACATCTGTATGTGATTAATACCCATAGTTCACATCGTCATGTGATCAACACCCAAAGGGTTTACTAGAGTCAATAATCTAGTTCACATCACTATGTGATTAACACCCAAAGAGTACTAAGGTATGATCATGTTTTGCTTGTGAGAGAAGTTTAGTCAACGGGTCTGTCATATTCAGAGCCGTATGTATTTTGCAAATATACTATGTCCACAATGCTCTGCACGGAGCTACTCTAGCTAATTGCTCCCACTTTCAATATGTATCCAGATTGAGACTTAGAGTCATCTGGATTGGTGTAGAACCTTGCATCGATGTAACTTTTTACGACGAACTCTTTTATCACCTCCATAATCGAGAAACATCTCCTTAGTCCTCACTAAGGATATTCTTGACCGCTGTCCAGTGATCTACTCTTAGATCAAAATTGTATTCCTTTGCCAAACTCAGAGCAAGGTATACAATAGGTCTGGTACACAGCATAGCATACTTTATAGAACCTATGACTGAGGCATAGGGAATGACTTTTCATTCGCTTTCTATTTTCTGCCATGGTCGGGTTTTGAGTCTTACTCAATTTCACACCTTTGCATCACATGTAAGAACACTTTCTTTGACTGTTCCATTTTGAACTACTTCAAAATCTTGTCAAGGTATGTACTAATTGAAAATCTTATCAAGCGTCTTGATCTATCTCAATAGATCTTGATGCTCAATATGTAAGCAGCTTCACCGAGGTCTTTCTTTGAAAAAATCCTTTCAAACACTCCTTTATGCTTTCTAGAAAATTCTACATCATTTCCAATTAATAATATGTCATTCACATATACTTATCAGAAAGGCTGTAGTGCTCCCACTCACTTTCTTGTAAATATAGGCCTTTCCAAAAGTCTGTATAAAACCATATGCTTTGATCAACTCATCAAAGCGTATATTCCAACTCCGAGATGCTTGCACCAGTCCATTGATGGATCGCTGGAGCTTGCACATTTTGTTAGCACCTTTAGGATTAACAAAACCTTCTGGTTGCATCATATACAACTCTTCTTTTAAAAAATCCATTAAGGAATGCAGTTTTGACATCCATTTGCCAGATTTCATAAAATGTGGCAATTGCTAACATGATTCAGACAGACTTAAGCATCGACACGAGTGAGAAAATCTCATCGTATTCAACACCTTGAACTTGTCGAAAACCTTTCGCAACAAGTCGAGCTTAGTAGATAGTAACACTACTATCAGGGTCCGTCTTCCTCTTGAAGATCCATTTATTTAACATGGCTTGCTGATCATCGAGCAAGTCAATCAAAGTCCATACTTTGTTCTCATACATGGATCATATCTCAGATTTTATGGCCTCAAGCCATTTCGTGGAATCTAGGCTCATCATCGCTTCCTCATAGTTTGTAGGTTCATCATGGTCTAGTAACATGACTTCCAGAACACGATAACCGTACCACTCTGGTGCGGATCTTACTCTAGAAGACCTACGAGGCTTGGTAGCAACTTGATCTGAAGTTTCATGATCATCATCATTAACTTCCTCACTAATTGGTGTAGGAATCACTGGAACTGATTTCTGTGATGAACTACTTTCCAATAAGGGAGAAGGTACAATTACCTCATCAAGTTATACTTTCCTCCCACTCACTTCTTTCGAGAGAAACTCCTTCTCTAGAAAGGATCCATCTTAGCAATGAATAACTTGCCTTCAGATCTGTGATAGAAGGTGTACCCAATAGTTACCTTTGGGCATTCTATGAATACGCACTTCTCCGATTTAGGTTTGAGCTTATCAGGTGAAAACTTTTCACATAAGCATCGCAGCCCCAAACTTTAAGAAACGACAACTTTGGTTTCTCGCCAAACCACAGTTCATAAGGTGTTGTCTCAACGGATTTTGATGGTGCCCTATTTAAAGTGAATGCAACTGTCTCTAATGCATAACCCCAAAACGATAGTGGTAAATCGGTAAGAGACATCATAGATTGCACTATATCCAATAAAGTACGATTAAGACGTTCGGACACACCATTATGTTGTGGTGTTCCATGTGGCGTGAGCTGTGAAACTATTCCACATTGTTTTATATGAAGGCCAAAGTCATAACTCAAATATTCTCCTCCACGATCAGATCGTAGAAACTTTATTTTCTTGTTACGATGATTCTCCACTTCACTCTGAAATTCTTTGAACTTTTCAAATGTTTCAGACTTGTGTTTCATTAAGTAGATATACCCATATCTGCTCAAATCATCTGTGAAGGTCAAAAAAATAACGATCTTGCCACGAGCATCAACACTCATTGGATCGCATACATCAGTATGTATTATTTCCAACAAATCTGTTGCTCGCTCCATTGTTCCGGAGAATGGAGTCTTAGTCATCTTGCCCATGAGGCATGGTTCGCAAGCATCAAGTGATTCATAATCAAGTGATTCCAAAAGCCCATCAGCGTGGAGTTTCTTCATGTGCTTTACACCAATATGACCTAAATGGCAGTGCCACAAATAAGTTGCACTATCATTATTAACTTTACATCTTTTGGCTTCAATATTATGAATATGTGTATCACACGATCGAGATCCAACAAACCATTTTCATTGGGTGTATGACCATAGAAGCTTTTATTCATTTACACAGAACAACAATTATTCTCTGATTTTAAATGAATAACCGTATTGCAATAAACATGATCAAATCATATTCATGCTCAACGCAAATGCCAAATAACATTTATTTAGGTTCAACACTAATCCCGAAAGTATAGGGAGTGTGCGATGATGATCATATCAATCTTGGAACCACTTCCAACACACATCGTCACTTCACCCTCAACTAGTTTCTGTTTATTCTGTAACTCCTGTTTCAAGTTACTAATCTTAGCAACCGAACAAGTATCAAATACTCAGGGGTTACTATAAACACTAGTGAGGTACACATCAATAACATGTATATCAAATATACCCTTGTTCAATTTGCCATCCTTCTTATCCACCAAATATTCAGGGTATTTCCGTTTCCAGTGACCATTTCTTTTGAAGTGTAAGCACTCAGTTTCAGGCTTTGGTTCAACTTTGGGCTTCTTCGTGGGAGTGACAACTTGCTTGTCATTCTAGTTGAAGTTCCCTTTCTTTCCCTTTGCCCTTTTTCTTGAAACTAGTGATCTTGTCAACCATCAACACTTGATGCTCTTTCTTGATTTCTACCTTCGTCAATTTCAACATCACGAAGAGCTTGGGAATCATTTTGGTCATCCCTTGCATACTATAGTTCATCACAAAGTTCTACTAACTTGGTGATGGTGACTAGAGAATTCGGTCAATCACTATCTTATCTGGAAGATTAACTCCCACTTGATTCAAGCGATTGTAGTACCTAGACAATCTGAGCACATGCTCACTAGTTGAGTGATTCTCCTCCATCTTTTAGCCATAGAACTTGTTGGAGACTTCATATCTCTCAACTCGGGTATTTGCTTGAAATATTAACTTCAACTCCTGGAACATCTCATATGGTCCATGACGTTCAAAACGTCTTTGTAGTCCCGGTTCTAAGCCGTTAAGCATGGTGCACTAAACTATCAAGTAGTCATCATATTGAGCTAGCCAAAAGTTCATAACGTCTTGCATCTGCTCCTGCAATAGGTCTGTCACCTAGCGGTGCATTAAGGACATAATTCTTCTGTGCAGCAATGAGGATAAACCTCAGATCACGGATCCAATCCGCAACATTGCTACTAACATCTTTCAACACAATTTTCTCTAAGAACATATCAAAATAAACATATGAAAGCAACAACGCAAGCTATTGATCTACAACATAATTTGCAAAATACTACCAGGACTAAGTTCATGATAAATTTAAGTTCAATTAATCATATTACTTAAGAACTCCCACTTAGACAGACATCTCTCTAGTCATCTAAGTGATCACGTGATCCAAATCAACTAAACCATGTCCGATCATCACGTGAGATGGAGTAGTTTTCAATGGTGAACATCACTATGTTGATCATATCTACTATATGATTCACGCTCGACCTTTCGGTCTCCATATTCCGAGGCCATATCTGTATATGCTAGGCTCATCAAGTTTAACCTGAGTATTCCACGTGTGCAACTGTTTTGCACCCGTTGTATTTGAATGTAGAGCCTATCACACCTGATCATCACGTGGTGTCTCAGCACGAAGAACTTTAGCAATGGTGCATACTCAGGGAGAACACTTCTTGATAATTTAGTGAGAGATCATCTTAAAATGCTACCATCAATCAAAGCAAGATAAGATGCATAAAGGATAAACATCACATGCAATCAATATAAGTGATATGATATGGCCATCATCATCTTGTGCTTGTGATCTCCATCTCCGAAGAACTGTCGTGATCACCATCGTCACCGACGCGACACCTTGACCTCCATCGTAGCATCGTTGTCGTTAAGCCATCTATTGCTTCTACGACTATCGCTACCGCTTAGTGATAAAGTAAAGCAATTACAGGGCGTTTGCATTTCATACAATAAAGCGACAACCATATGGCTCCTGCCAGTTGCCGATAACTTCGGTTACAAAACATGATTATCTCATACAATAAAATATAGCATCACGTCTTGACCATATCACATCACAAATGCCCTGCAAAAACAAGTTAGACGTCCTCTACTTTGTTGTTGCAAATTTTACGTGGCTGCTACGGGCTGAGCAAGAACCGTTCTTACCTACGCATCAAAACCACAACGATAGTTTGTCAAGTTGGTGCTGTTTTAACCTTCGCAAGGACCGGGCGTAGCCACACTCAGTTCAACTAAAGTGAGACAGACAGACACCCGCCGGTCACCTTTAAGCAACGAGTGCTCGTAGCGGTGAAACCAGTCTCGCGTAAGCGTATGCGTAATGTCGGTCCGGGCCACTTCATCTCACAATGCCGCTGAACCAAAGTATGACATGCTGGTAAGCAGTATGACTTATATCGCCCACAACTCACTTGTGTTCTACTCGTGCATATAACATCAACGCATAAAACCTGGCTCGGATGCCACTGTTGGGGAACATAGTAATTTCAAAAACTTTCCTACGCACACGCAAGATCATGGTGATGCATAGCAACGAGAGGGGAGAGTGTTGTCCACATACCCTCGTAGACCGCAAGCGAAAGCGTTATGACAACGTGGTTGATGTAGTCGTACGTCTTCATGATCCGACCGATCCAAGCACCGAACGTACGGCACCTCCGAGTTCAGCACACGTTCAGCTCGATGACAATCCCCGGACTCCGATCCAGCAGGGTGTCGGGGATGAGTTCCGTCAGCACGACGGCGTGGTGACGATGATGATGTTCTACCGATGCAAGGCTTCGCCTAAGCACCGCAACGATATGACCGAGGTGGAATATGGTGGAGGGGGGCACCGCACACGGCTAAGGAACGATCACGATGATCAACTTGTGTGTATAGAGGTGCCCCCCTGCCCCCGTATATAAAGGAGGGAGGGGGGAGGTGCGGCCGACCCCCTAGGGGTGCGCCTGGAGGAGTCCTACTCCCACCGGGAGTAGGACTCCCTCCTCTTGCCTTGGTAGAGAAGGAAAGGGGGGAGGGGAAAGAAAAAAGGGGGGCGCCGCCCCCCCTTCCTTGTCCTATTCGGACTAGGGGGGAGGAGGCGCGCGGCCTGCCCTTGCCGGCCCTCCTCTTCTCCCTCATGGCCCATGTAGGCCCATTAACCCCCCCCCCCCCCCCGAGGGGGGGGGGGTTCCGGTAACCCCCCGGTACTCCGGTTAAATCCCGATTTCACCCGGAATGTTTCTGATATCCAAATATAGGCTTCCAATATATCAATCTTTATGTCTCGACCGTTTCAAGACTCCTCGTTATGTCCGTGATCACATCCGGGACTCCAAACAACCTTCGGTACATCAAAACTTATAAAATCATAATAAAACTGTCATCGTAACGTTAAGCGTGCGGACCCTACAGGTTCGAGAACTATGTAGACATGACCTAGAACTGTTTCCGGTCAATAACCAATAGCGGAACCTGGATGCTCATATTGGCTCCTACATATTCTATGAAGATCATTATCGGTCAAACCGCATAACAACATACGTTGTTCCCTTTGTCATTGGTATGTTACTTGCTCGAGATTCGATCGTCGGTATCCAATACCTAGTTCAATCTCGCTACCGGCAAGTCTCTTTACTCGTTACGTAATGCATCATTTCGTAACTAACTCATTAGCTACATTGCTTGCAAGGCTTATAGTGATGTGGATTACCAAGAGGGCCCAGAGATACCTCTCCGACAATCGGAGTGACAAATCCTAATCTCGAAATACGCCAACTCAACATGTACCTTCGGAGACACCTGTAGAGCTCCTTTATAATCACCCAGTTACGTTGTGACATTTGGTAGCACACAAAGTGTTCCTCCGGTAAACGGGAGTTGCATAATCTCATAGTCATAGGAACATGTATAAGTCATGAAGAAAGCAATAGCAACATACTAAACAATCAAGTGCTAAGCTAACGGAATGGGTCAAGTCAATCACATCATTCTTCTAATGATGTGATCCTGTTAATCAAATGACAACTCATGTCTATGTTTAGGAAACTTAACCATCTTTGATTAACGAGCTAGTCAAGTAGAGGCATACTAGTGACACTATGTTTGTCTATGTATTCACACATGTATTATGTTTCCGGTTAATACAATTGTAGCATGAATAATAAACATTTAGCATGAAATAAGGAAATAAATAATAACTTTATTATTGCCTCTAGGGCATATTTCCTTCACCTGAGTGGTAGGATTTCTCTCCACTCAGAATGTTTTTAACTTAGGCAAGAATGGGTCGCAGCTAAGCCCCCGAGTGGGAGGATTGCTCTCCACTCAGAATGTTTTTAACTTAGGCGAGGACGGGGTCGCATCTAAGCCCACGAGTTGGAGGATTGCTCTCCACTAGGAATGTTTTTAACTTAGGCGTGTACGGGGTCGCAGCTAAGCCCCTGAATGGGAGGATTGCCCTCTACTCAGAATGTTTTTAACTTAGGCGAGTACGGGGTCGCAGCTAAGCCCCCGAGCGGGAGGATTGCTTTCCACTCGAAATGTTTTTAACTTAGGCGAGTATGGGGTCGCAGCTAAGCCCCTGAGTGGGAGGATTGCTCTCCACTCAGAATGTTTTTAACATAGGCGAGTACGGGGTCACAGCTAAGCCCCCGAGTGAGAGGATTGCTCTCCACTCAGAATGTTTTTAACTTAGGCGAGTACAGGGTCACAGCTAAGCCCCTGAGTGGGAGGATTGCTCTCCACTCGGAATGTTTTTAACTTAGGTAAGTACGGGGTCGCAGCTAAGCCCCCGATTGGGAGGATTGCTCTCCACTCGGAATGTTTTTAACTTAGGCGAGGATGGGGTCGCAGCTAAGCCTACGAGTGGGAGGATTGTTCTCCACTCGGAATGTTTTTAACTGAGGGGAGTACGGGGTCACAGCTAAGCCCCCGCGTGGGAGGATTGCTCTCCACTCGGAATGTTTTTAACTTAGGCGAGGACGGGATCGCAGCTAAGCCTCCGAGTGGGAGGATTGCTCTCCACTCGGAATGTTTTTAACTTAGGCGAGTACGGGGTCGCAGCTAAGCCCTCGAGTGGGAGGATTGCTCTCCTCTCGGAATGTTTTTAACTTAGGCGAGGACAGGGTCACAGCTAAGCCTCCGAGTGGGAGGATTTCTCTCCACTCGGAATGTTTTTAACTTAGGCGAGTACGGGGTCACAGCTAAGCCCCCGAGTGGGAGGATTGCTCTCCACTCGGAATGTTTTTAACTTACGCGAGTATGGGGTCGCAGCTAAGGCCCCGAGTGGGAGGATTGCGCTCCACTCGGAATGTTTTTAACTTAGACGAATCAGGTTCGCAGCTAAGCCACCTACTCGGGGATTTGGACACAAATGATTACAGGGAATCAATCATTAAGATACTGTAAAAATCTTATCTTCGAAAAGCAAACTGAAGTACTCTTATTACAACTCATCGGGTCGAGTGATTCTAGGTATAGAAAGGACGAAGCAGCTCTGCGTTCCATGCACGTGGCTCATCCATGTTCTTGGCTACATTGTAGATGTGGTACGCTCCATTGTGAAGTACCTTGGTGATTATGAAGGGACCATCTCATGACGGAGCGAGCTTGTGAGGCTCTTTCCGATCCACTCGAAGTATAAGGTCTCCTTCCTGAAATGCTCGACCTCTAACATTGTGGGCATGGAATCGACGCAGATCTTGCCGATAGATGATCGACCGAATCAAACCCAACTCGTGTTCTTCCTCTAGGAGATTGACTGTGTCTTTGCGTGCCTACTCTTCTTCAGCTTGTGAGTAGAGTTCCACTCGGGGGGCATTGTGCAGCAAGTCACTCGGAAGCACAGCCTCGGCGCCGTACACCAGGAAGAAAGGAGTTTGGTCAGTCGACCGGTTCAGCGTCATTCTCAGACCCCATAGGATGGATGGTAATTCAGTCACCCAAGCTCCAGCAGCGTGCTTAAGGTCGCGCATCAGTCGGGGTTTTAACCCTCGAAGGATCAAACCATTCGCCCTTTCTGCCTGTCCATTTGACTTCAGGTGTGCAACGAACACATAGTTGACCCGAGTGCCTCGGGACGCACAGAACGCCTTGAACTCATCAGTATCAAAGTTGGAGCCGTTACATGTGATAATGCAGTGAGGAACTCCATATCTGAATATCAACTCCTTGATGAAACTGACGGCAGTGCCTGCGCCAAGGATTTTGATGGGCTTGACTTTGATCCACTTGGTGAACTTGTCGACTGCTACAAGAAAATGGGTGAAACCACTTGTGCCGGTCTTGAAGGGTCCAACCATATCCAATCCCCAGACTGCAAACGGCAGATGAGTGGGATAGTCTTCAAGGCAGACGCAGGATTGTGGGACATGTTAGAGTAGAACTGGCAACCTACGCACTTGTCAACTATATCCTTTGCCATCTCATTTGCTCGAGGACAGTAGAATCCCGCTCGGTATGCTTTGGCCACGATGGTTCGAGAGGACGCATGGTGACCACAGGTCCCTAAGTGGATATCATTTATGATCATTCGACCTTCTTCTGGGTGACGCAGCGCTGAGCCACTCTTGTGACACTTTCTTTGTAAAGTTGTCCTTTTATCATTGTGAAGGCTTTTGATCGACGGACTATCTGGCGAGCTTCATCCTCATCCTCCCGGAGTTCCTGTCTGAGAATGTACGATATGTACGGTACCGTCCAATCGGGTGTGATCACCAAGACTTCCATGATCAAGTCGACCACGGCTGGAACCTCAATCTCAGTCGGGTCGGTTGAACTTATTGGTTGCGGGGGCTCTTCCTTGAAGGGATCTTCTTGTACTGACGGGGTATGGAGATGTTTGCTACCTCTTGAGCACTGCGTTGGATTTCCCCTAAGAGGAGAGGATGATGCAGCAAAGTAGCGTAAGTATTTCCCTCTGTTTTTGAGAACCAATGTATCAATCCAGTAGGAGACCACGCACAAGTCCCTCGTACCTACACAAAACGATAGGAACTCGCAACCAACGCTTAGGGGTTGTCAATCCCTTCACGGTCACTTACGAGAGTGAGATCTTATAGAGATAATATTTTTGGTATTTTTGATAGATAGATGCAAAGTAAAAAGTAAAAGGCAAAGTAAAAACAAAGCAAGTAAATAAAGTGATATAGATTGATATGATGAGAATAGACCCAGGGGCCATAGGTTTCACTAGTGGCTTCTCTCAAGAGCATAAGTATTCTACGGTGGGTGAACAAATTACTGTTGAGCAATTGACAGAATTGAGCATAGTTATGAGTATATCTAGGCAATGATCATGTATATAGGCACCACGTCCAAAACAAGTAGATCGAAACGATTCTGCATCTACTACTATTACTCCACTCATCGACCGCTATCCAGCATGCATCTAGAGTATTAAGTAAAAACAGAGTAACGCCGTAAGCAAGATGACATGATGTAGAGGGATAAATTCATGCAATATGATAAAAACCCCATCTTGTTATCCTCGATGGCAACAATACAATACGTGCCTTGCAACCCTTTTTGTCACTGGGTAAGGACACCGCAAGATTGAACCCAAAGCTAAGCACTTCTCCCATTGCAAGAACTACCAATCTAGTTGGCCAAACCAAAAAGGATAATTCGAAGAGACTTGCAAAGATAACTCAATCATACATAAAAGAATTCAGAGAAGAGTCAAATATTTTCCATAGATAATACTGGATCATAAACCCACAATTCATCGGTCTCAACAAACACACCGCAAAAAGAAGATTACATCGAATAGATCTCCACGAGAGAGGGGGAGAACATTGTATTGAGATCCAAAAAGAGAGAAGAAGCCATCTAGCTACTAGCTATGGACCCTAAGGTCTGAAGTAAACGACTCACACTTCATTGGAGGGGCTATGGTGATGATGTAGAAGCCCTCCGTGGTGGATGCCCCCTCCAGCGGAGCTCTGAAACAGGCTCCAAGATGGGATCTCGTGGATACAGAAGGTTGCGGTGGTGGAATTAGGTTTTTGGCTCCTGTTCTGATTGTTCGGGGATACGTAGGTATATATAGGAGGAAGGAGTACGTCGGTGGAGCTCCGAGGGGCCCACGAGGTAGGGGGCGCGCCCAGGGGGGCGCCCTCCACCCTCGTGACCTCCTCGGGCACTGCTTGTAGTAGGGTCCAAGTCTCCTGGATCACGTTCGGTTGGAAAATCACGATCCCGAAGGTTTCATTCCGTTTGGACTCCGTTTGATTTTCTGTTTCTTCAAAATACTAAAAAAGGCAAAAAACAGCAATTCTGGGCTGGGCCTCCGGTTAATAGGTTAGTCCCAAATATAATATAAAAGTGGAAAATAAAGCCCAATATAGTCCAAAATAGTAGATAAATTAGCATGGAGCAATCAAAAATTATAGATACGTTGGGGACGTATCAATGTTCCAAGAACACGTTGCTAGTGATAGGTTTCCGAGTGGAATGTGGTGGAGCTCTAACCCCTCAAACTTCTTCTCTAGCTTTCTCACTGAATTGCAATAACCAGTCATTGAAGGACTCCTATCGTCCCATTCCTTCATTACTTGATTAACCACTAAGTCTGAGTCGCCATATACCATCAAGCACCGAACGCCGAGTGAAATGGCCATACACAACCCATACAATAGCGCCTCATACTCAGCTTCATTGTTTGAAGAATCAAAGTGAATCTGGAGGACATAACCGAGCTTGTCTCCTCGTGGGGACACTAAAACCTCTCCTGCGCGAGAGCCATTCAACATCTTGGATGCATCAAAGAACATGGTCCAATGTTCCAACTGAATCTGAGTCGGCTGTTGTTGTTTTGTCCACTCTGCGAGGAAATCTGCAATTGCTTGAGACTTGATGGCCTTCTTTGCCTCAAACTTGATATATAAAGGAAGAAGTTCAATCACCCACTTTGCCACTCGACCAGTTGCATCTCTGTTATTCAGAATTTCTGACAATGGAGCATCGCTGACGACTGAAGCTGATTGATCAGAGAAATAGTGTGCAACCTTCTTCGTGGTTAGGTAAATCCCATAAACAAGCTTATGATAGTGAGGGTATCTCTGCTTGGACGGGGCACTACTAGGAAAAGGCCTACTAATGGCGCACCGGTTTTGCCTACTAATGGCGCACTACCGGTGCGCCATTAGTATCACGCCACTAGTATTTTTTACTAATGGCGCACCACTGGTGCGCCATTAGTATCTGGTATACTAATGGCGCACCACGCAGTGCGCCATTAGTTTTGCCCATAGTGCGCCACTAGTCTGCTATACTAATGGCGCACCACATGGTAGTGCGCCATTAGTAACAATTTTTTTAATTTTTTTTCCTAATCTCAGGTCACTATTTCACATATGATATATCCAACACATATATATACAACAAGCATCCATATAACAATCATAGCCAACACACAAGTTCCATCATATATACATACATAGCCAACACATAGTTCCATTGTTACATATTACAAAAGTTTCACATTGTTCATCCAACACCGTTATCCATAAATTCACAAAAGTTTCACATTGATACAAAATAAAAACACAAATGGAAAATAAGCACTCCATCCATGCAAGCTTCCGTGAATTAAATCAAATCTGCAAAATGATAAACAAGAAGTTAGAAGAAGAAGAAGAAGAAGACTAGAAGAATACTAGAAGAAGAAGAACACTAGAAGAAGAATAAGAAGAATTTTCGAAAAGAAGAAGACTATAAGCTTATTATGTAAACTTGATCATTTTGTGCTAACATAAGTAATTTTGGAGCTAACCTATAGGAAACTAAGCATATAAGCTCTAAGTTAGCATATTAGAGCCAACTTAGGTAAAATGAAGCTAACCTATGTCATTTTGGAAAAGAAGAAGAATAAGAAGAAGACTATAAGCTTATTATGTAAACTTGATCATTTTGTGCTACCATAAGTTATTTTGGAGCTAACCTATAGGAAACTAAGCATATAAGCTCTAAGTTAGTATATTAGAGCCAACTTAGGTAAAATGAAGCTAACCTATGTCATTTTGGAAAAGAAGAATAAGAAAAAGACTATAAGCTTATTATGTAAACTTGATCATTTTGTGCTAACATAAGTTATTTTGGAGCTAACCTATAGGAAACTAAGCATATAAGCTCTAAGTTAGCATATTAGAGCCAACTTAGGTAAAATGAAGCTAACCTATAGGAAACTAAGCATATTAGAGATAACATAGGTAACTAAGTATATATATATATATATATATATATATCATTTTGGAGATCTGACATACCTGACAAAGTTCAGTTCTCATGCATTGTTCTTCTCCTTCTCCTTCCTCAGCCTGATGCGCCAAGAGCGGCGAGGCGGTGGAGGCAGTGGAGGTAGTGGGATGTAGTTTTCTACCACAATTGGCGTGGTCATGTTGCCCAGCTCTGGGATCACCGGCGCCACCACCAGTGCATGGTCATTGTCAAGCACCACCACCATCGCGAGGCCACCTTCAGGCACGACCATCGCTAGGTCATCCTCAGCCACCTCCATCTCTTGCCCATGGTCAGCCACTACCATCTCTTGCCCATGGTCAGCCACCACCATCTCTTGCCCTTGGTCAGCCACCACCAGCGCTAGGTCATCCTCAGCCTAATGCCCATCGTCATCCTGCAGCTCCTCATCCCCACTCTGCTCCTCTTCTCCTGCACTCCAGTCTGGATCATCCTTCTTGTTGTCTATGCTGCTGCCAGAATCGCTGCTGCTTTCGCTACAGCCAAAATCACTGCTGCTTTCGCTACAGCCATAGTCGCTGCTGCTTTGGCTGTAGCCAGTGTCGCTGCTGCTGCTCCCATTACCTGTCCAAATGCAACAATGACCGTTAACAACCAATGTGAGACAAAGCCAAATGTAGAGGAATAAGAAGAGGCAGAACATACCGGCATCATCATCGTCAGCATAGCGCATGCGACACATAGTCGCGTTGAACACCTTCACGATGAGCATGGTGGCGTCGTCGTCGTACCTGAAGAGAAGGAAGTACCCCAGCCGCAGGTCGTAGGCACGGTAGAACTTCTCCCACCCACGAGACAAGTACATGTGGCCCTCCTTGATCACCAACTCCACATCGCACTGCTTGCGAAACCCGCTGCCGGCCTGTCGCAGCTTCACATTATTTGGCAGATCTTCACCCATCAGCATGTTCATAAAACTGTCAGGCAGCCTCTGCAGTTTGGGACAATGAGTGATGTAGCAAACAAAAGATATCATATTGAGATGGGTGAAGGGGAGATATCTCATTTTATATACCTGCGTCATGGATGATACTGAAGTCTCAAGTATGATAGTGAAGAACTCGGAAGCATCCAACTCGTACTGCGGTGTCGCAGAGCGGCGGTGGCTGCTTCCCGCCATCTCTGATAAGCAGCAGAAGAGACCAATTAGTACCCTTGCAACAGATCATAAAACATGCATGATAACAGCATTAGTCGCAAGTACCCCATATGTCCTATTTTTAGCAAAGTCATGCTAAAATTCACGGAAAATTTCAGCATGACCTTTGCTGAAAATAGGACATATGGAGTACCCGGAATTTGCCGGAACGGAAGTTAATCGACATTCCGGCAAACTCAAGGGCCTCTCGGGGTACCTGCAAAATCATTATCCCAGGTGGACAAGGCAATGTGCTACTTGCTTAAATCTCTGTCCAATATTTACAAGACAAACAACAGGTGGCAAAGCCCAGTGTTAAAAAAAGGCCTCCATCACAACATGGAAAATACGTTGGCCTCTGAAGAGGTGAAACAATATATGCATCTCCAGGCAGTATCATTCAACATTTTGGACAAACCACTACAAGCAATACTGGATCAGATACAAGAAGAATGTGAGAAAATGCAGACAAATACTAATAGATTGAGGTGTTTAACTTGTGGTGCTCTCTGTGCTATACAGACATGTATTCTTGACAAACTAGTACAAGCAATGGTGGATCAGATATAGAAGCAATATGATATAATATAAATAAATGCACCCAATAAAAAAGTACCCATCAATGAGCCTTGTCAAAATGGATTGTTTGACGCATAAAACCCAACTCAGTGCATAAGCAACCAGTGTCCCTTGCCATCATAGAAAAAAGACAGAACCATACAAAGAATTGAACAGTTTATCATAACAGCGGAACACTGATGGTCTGGTATGGCAAGCATGCAAGCTGTAAAGTGACAACACTATAACTGTGAAAAGAGCATAGTCCAGCCAAACATATCACACAAATTCCACTGAAATATAACCTAAGCCACACAAAACAAGTAATGAAACCTCCACCAAGAACAGAGCCATACTATAGCAGCAAGACTGTAGTAAGAAAGAACCAATTCCCAAGTCCCAAAATTACTCATGGTACAAAGGCACATGCAAATCCTTATGCAAGAAGTGTAGATTACAAAAGCTAGACACTCATCACTATAGTAGTCTACAGCAACTGCAGAATCACCAACACTGAAAGTCAAATCTATGGGTACCATGAAAAGAAGTTAACATGGACAGCAAGGAGCTGACACAAAACGAATATAGCCTAATTTAGCTAAGAAAACCCTCAGGTTGTAGTAGCAGATACTGCTCTAAAACATGTGATCCTTTTTGCACGCTAGGTTTAGTTAGTGTTACCTGCCAAGTGCACATGTGACAGTAGTTCTAGCAAGCAATGTTGCTGAAGAGTATAGCATGTAAATTGGATCTTGGGCTATAAGTTTAGTGAACTACAGGCTACTGGGCTTCATGGCTATGAATATCTCACAGAGATTTTAATCTCTTCGCTAGCTCTAGAAAACTGTTAGGTATTTGTCCGTTATTTGTTGCATATCTTACATTTGGTCGGAGAGCGCAAGGCTAATGTGACAATTGCCACAACCAACCTCTGTTTCCCTGATGCTTCTTACAGGGCTGATGCATCAATGTGCCTGGGCATACAAAGATTAGTATATAGTGAAGGACACTGTGCATGCTGGATCTCCTTTTTGTTAAACAATTCGGTAAACTAACTATGATCAAGTTAACTGCATATCGAATTAACCAACTTATGATGACAAACTGAAGCAAGCTATAATCTACTACAATTATCACAAGATAGCAGAAGAACTCATCTAGCAATGCTAGTTGCTACTAACCAAAGAACCTTCAAACGTGACTGGCTCATGGTTTTTTCGTTGTTATTAGATCAAAGCATTTAAAAATTGATGATTTGTTCTAACTACAGGCCTGTACCACTTCTACACATTGCGTATCTGCACATTCAGAACAAAAAAACAGAAATTGCAACAAAATGTCACCTGTCAGGCTGTCACTTGAATTACAAGAGGCATGTATGTCCACGGAAAAGATGTTTAGGATGCAGATCTGCTCGCTGGAGAGGAGGGCCGAGGGTTTGCTGCTTCAGGGGCGTGTGGAGGGGGCAGACCCGTGGCTTGGTGCTCGGTGACGCTTGCGGAGAGGCCTGCTCGAGGAGGAAGCGCGCGAGGATGGTGGCTGCCGGTGGAGTGGCTCGACGACGACGGTGGTGCTTCTTGTCAAACGGTGTGGTGGGCTCACCGGAGATGGATGGGCCCTGCACAGTGGTCGAGACTCAGAGCAGAGGTTGAGGGCAAGAGGAAGAAGAAGAAGAAGGAAGTGGAGGGGAGGGGCTCACCTGCAGTCGAGGGCGTACACGGCGCCGGCCGGCCGCCTTGGACCCGGAGGAAGCCGCGGTCGTGCCGGATCCCTAGGGCTCGGGGTCGGCACAAGACCACGCCGCAGCAGAGCTGAGCTGAGGTAGAGGCGGTCGCCGTCTCCTCCTCCTCGTCGTCCTCCTCCTGGTCCTCCTCCTCTGGCTCGGGGCGTGGGGGCGTGGGGGCGGCGGTGCGGGGGAGCTGCAGTGGTGGGGGGCATGGGGGCGGCGGCACGGGGGAGCTGAAGTGGTGGGGGGCGCGGGGGCGGCGGGGGTGGATTCCGGCGGGGGTTGGGGCGGCGGCAGCAGGGGACGGAGGGGACGGATGGGGCGTGTAGGCGCGGCGGCGGCGCACGGTTGGGGCGGAGGGGGCAAATTAGGTGGAGTGGGGAGGAAGGGAGGGAAGCTTACTAATGGCGCACCCAGTGGCGGTGCGCCATTAGAATGTTTTTTATTACAGTTCGAGCCCTCAGGTTATATTCCACCTAACCCAACATCTACATTAGAACCTGCCCACTAGCCCGACTGGTCAGCACGCAGCACACACACTAGGAGGTCTTGGGTTCGATTCCTAGGCTCCCCAATTTTTATTTTTATGCATTTAAAATGCTGTTTGATATTTATTTGTGTTTAAATATGTTCAAACTTGTTTAAATCATAACATTAATATATTTTTATAAAAACAGTAATAATTTTTTTTAAAAATATGTTCAAATTTGTTATTTGAAAATATTTATGAATATGAAAAAGGTGGAGTGGAGGGTGCGGTGGGTCATCGGCGACGGTGGAGTGGGGGAGGGTGCGGGCCGGGGGTCGGCGACGGCGGCCGGTCGAGCGGGGGAGGGTGCGGTTGATCGTCGGCGGCGGTGGAGTGGGGGAGGGTGCGGGCCGGGGGTCGGCGGCGGCGGCCGGTGGAGCGGGGGAGGGTGCGGTGGGTCATCGGCGACGGTGGAGTGGGGGACCGGATCATTTCTCGATTGTATAAAAATGCTGTTTGATATTTATTTGTGTTTAAATATGTTCAAACTTGTTTAAATCATAACAGTAATATTTTTTTATAAAAACACTAATAATTTTTTTTAAAATATGTTCAAATTTGTTATTTGAAAATATTTATGAATATGAACAAGGTGGAGTGGAGGGTGCGGTGGGTCATCGGCAACGGTGGAGTGGGGGAGGGTGCGGGCCAGGGGTCGGCGGCGGCAGCCGGTGGAGCGGGGGAGGGTGCGGTTGATCGTCGGCGCGGTGGAGCGGGGGAGGGTGCGGTTGATCGTCGGTGGCGAGGGGGACGTCGATGTCCCATGAACATGGTTTTCGAAGACCCGGGATCTTTATCTAGCTAGCGATACGTTGTGTCATCCATGCACCTTACGCATCCAGAAAATCCATGGACTACCTGCCCCGCGAGATATCCGTAACCGAGATAGTCGTGTAGTAGTGCAATATATATATATACTAATGGCGCACCGCGTAGTAGTGCGCCATTACTAGTTTAAACTAGTAATGGTGCTATGTGACACGATGCGCCATTAGTAGTTTTGCAAAAAAAAGAATAAAAAAAATATAGTACTGGCGCACTCCTTGTCTGGTGCGCCATTACTAGTTAGAACTAGTAATGGCGCACTTCGGTCGGATGCGCCATTAGTATGTATGTAAAAATGAAAAAAAATTATCACTAGTGGCACACCTTTTGTCTGGTGCGCCATTAGTGTCTTCCACACTGGCACATCACCAACTAGTGCGCCATTAATATATACTAGTGGCGCACTACATCTCTGGTGCGCCATTAGTGTCAATCCTATCTATAGCCCTTTTCCTAGTAGCGGGGTTAAGACTTCTGAAATGTAATATACGGGGTGCTGAACTTTGAAGGCCTTGCCTTCTTCTTCCCACTCGACTGTGAGCACTGTGCTAACAACTTGTCCCATAGCTGCGATGTAAAGTAGTAAAGGCTCCTTGCCTGGAGCAGCAAGCACCAGTTGGGTGGAAAGCAGGGCTTTGAGCTCTTCAAACGCTGCTTCAGCTTCTTCATTCCACTCGAACTTGTCAGACTTCATCATCAATTGGTAAAGAGGCGGTGCCTTTTCACCGAGGCGTGAGATGAATCGGCTCAATGGAGCGAAACAACAAGTAAGCTTCTGAACATCATGCACACGCACTGGGCGCTTCAGAGGATTGTGCCAATCTTCTCTGGATTCGCGTCGATTCCTTGTTCGGAAACGAGAAATCCGAGCAACTTTCCGCCGGGGACTCCAAATGTGCATTTTGATGGATTGAGCTTGATATCATACCTTCTTAAATTGGCAAATGTTTTAGCAAGGTCAGTCAGCAGGTCGGAACCTTTGCGTGACTTAACCACTATGTCATCCATGCATGCTTCCACATTCTGACTGATTTGAGTGAGCATGCACTTCTGAATCATGCACATGAATGTGGCACCAGCATTCTTGAGGCCAAAGGGCATAATAACATAGCAAAAACACCCGAACAGGGTGATGAAAGTTGTCTTTATCTCATCGGGTCCATACAGTCGGATCTGATGGTACCCGGAATAAGCATCCAAGAAGGACAGTCAGCTTCTGGTCGATGCGTGGGAGAGGAAAATGATCTTTTGGGCAGGCCCGATTGATGTGCTTGAAGTCAATACACATTCGGAGTGATTTATCTTTCTTAGGAACCATAACGACATTGGTGAGCCACTCGGAGTGGTATATCTCGCAGATGAACTCAGCGGCCAGAAGCCGAGCCACCTCCTTGCCAATAGCCTTTCTCTTCTCTGCGGCGGACCAACGGAGATGCTCTTTAACAGGTTTTGCCTTTGGGTCGACTCACAAATGGTGCTTAGCCAGTCCCCTGGGTACACCTGGCATGTCAGATGGCTTCCATGCAAAGATGTCCCAGTTCTCACGGAGGAACTGGATAAGCGCTTCTTCCTATTTGCTGTCGAGTGTCGTTGAGATATGGGTCGGAGCAACATTGGGGTCGATCGGATGAACGTGGACTGGCTTGGTCTCGCCGACTGACTAAAATGCGGAC
The DNA here is from genome assembly GCF_018294505.1 of Triticum aestivum. Lineage (NCBI taxonomy): Eukaryota > Viridiplantae > Streptophyta > Magnoliopsida > Poales > Poaceae > Triticum > Triticum aestivum. Next base: position 579,003,492 of record NC_057804.1, read on the forward strand.
TCCGAGGCAGGCCTCTTGGTACACAACAAATCACTCGGATCTGCAGATTTCTAGTACTCTTGAAACTCTACTGCTGCCATCTGCTCATCTGCTATCTTTGCACCATCCTGAAGACAGTCTTCTGCTCTTTGACGGTTACAGAAAACCGTTATCACACCTCTGGGCCAGTCATCTTCATCTTGAGGTACACATAACACGGTTGAGCCATAAAGCTAGCATAGGCAAGTCTGCCCAGAATGGCATGATAGGCACTCTGGAAATCCACAACCTCAAACGTCAACTCTGGAAAACCACGTCAAGAGTGATCTGACTGAGTGAGTCAGCTTTCTTCCCTGGGATGACTCCATGGAATCACATGTTTCTCTCGCTGAGTTTGGACATCGGACTACCCATTCCTTTGAGGGCCTCAGCATACAGGATAGTCATACCACTGCCACCATCCATCAAAACCTTGGTCAGTCGGGTGCCCCCAATGACTAGGTCGACCACCAGCACTTGCCGCCCAGGGGTAGCTACGTGTGGCGGGTGGTCGGACTGGTCGAATGTAATGGTTTTTTTACCACTTTAAATACTTTGGTGTTGCCGGAGCAACCATGTTCACCTCTCCTTTAATGACCTTCAGTCGACTTTTGCTCTCGAGATCAGCAAAAATCACCAAGGTGGCATTAACATTGGGGTAACTACCATCATCATCCTTGTCTTCTTCCTTATCAGACTCTTTGTCCTTTTCACTGGGTTAGCTTTCCTTGAAACTCTGGATAAGGAGTCGACATTGTCGAGTCGTATGATTAGGGAGAATCAGGTTCCCCTCCTCATCCTTCTTGGTGTGAATATGACACGGCAAATCTATCACGTCATTTCCTGCTTGGTCCTTCACTTTCTTAGGGATCCAAGGCCCTTTGGGCTTCCCCTTGAACTTTCCTTGATTCAACGCTGCCGCCTCGGCTGGACCTGCTGCCTCAGCCTTTTGCTTCTGCGTCCGACTGGAATTTCCTCCTCCAGTGTCCTGGGCGACTGGTCTGTTTTTACCACTCCAGAGTTGATCTTCCTCTTTGCCGTTAGCGTACTTGGTGGCAATCTCCATCATCCGAGTCAGGGACATATCTCCGGTCCGACCGAACTTCAGATTGAGCTCTCTATAGCGAACGCCTTTCTTAAAGGCACAGACTGCTTGGTGATCTGATAAATTCTCCACTGTATGGTGCAGAGTGATCCATCTCTGGATAGAATCTCTCAAGGTTTCATTCAGTTTCTGCATGCAATGCTGCAACTCTGGTAGACCAGCATGTCTCTCTGGTAAACACTCGGGCCAGCTCATCCCAACTCAAAATGCTCCCAGGGGCCAGCTGATTTAGCCAAGCCCTGGCAGAACCTTCAAGCATAAGAGGGAGGTGCTTCATGGCCACCTCATCGCTGCCGCCACCAATGTGCATAGCCACTCGGTAGTCTTCAAGCCAAGTGTCAGGCTTTGACTCTCCTATGAACTTACTGACGCCAGTCACCAATCTGAAGTTATGAGGAATCTCAACGGCTCTGATGGCTCTTCCGAAACACTTTGGGAAGGAAACATGGACCCTGCTTCCACTGGGCCTGTCTCTATCCTGCCCTTCTGTGTATGCTCTATTCCGGTCAACCAAATCCTGCACAAGGACCGACCTTGCGTCGAAGCCGGGCTCTCTGGGGTCGACTGGAACTCTGCGGTCACTTCTGTACGGACGCCTGTCATCATACCGCCAAGGCGCGTATGACCCGTCCCTCGGAAGGGGCGAATGCGCTCGACGGTGGTTGTCGCGGGCGTACTCACGATCATACTCTCCATGAGCTCTTCCCAGGTGCATATCTTGGCGATGCTCATGATCTCCACGCTGCAAAGGTGACCTAGGACTATGTGCCGACTAAACGGTGTCTGCCCTTACTGGTCTGCTGTGAATTCTATTCCGCGATTGTGACGCGATAGAGTTCTGGTCTCCTGCTGCTCGGAGCAGTGTCCTGATCTGTTCCAAGCCTCTTCCAGCCTCTGAACGGGACGACTGAATGGACTCTGTGATACACGCAGCAGCTGCAAGATTCTGAATCGGTGTGCGGAATACCTGAGTTTCCGGTGGAAACAATTGTCGTGGATGCCGACTGGACTCCGGGATCAGTCGACGGGCATGCTCGTCAAGAGAATGTTGGAGATTCTCCAAACGAGTGCATTCAGCCAGCATGGCCAGGCGCACTGCCTCTAAGGCACAAGCCTCGGTGTTTTCTCCTATGATGGGGGTCTGGAGAGCCTCCACATTGCGGCGGTGCAGCTCCTCCCTCTGCTGCGAGCTAAGAGGTTGGGGCTGATACTCCTCATGGCCAAATGACAGGCCGTCGCCATCACCGTCGCTGCCGCTGCGATGAAAACCAGGTGGGCCGTGATGGGAGTCGACAATGAGGACTTCTACCGTGGGGTCACAACTCCCACTCTCGGGAAAGGTGACTGCGAAATCAGTCGACAAGTCAACTGAACCGCAGTGAAATAAGTCAGGCTCAATCACCGCGACTTGGGGGGTGAACACCTGATGAGCCACTTCGTGTTTCACCCACCGCTGGAGCCGCGATCGACAAGACTGCTTGCAGTGACATCCAGCAGAGTGAGACAACTACGCGAGGACCGACTGATACGGGGTTGACGGTTGTCGAAGGAGGACGCCACAGACACTCGTGTGGAAGTGCGATGTACCATGGATCGGGAGAGCCTCGACGTCGAGGGGGGCCTCCTGGAGCCAGGCGGAGTCGCCGGCGACGAAAGTGAGCGTGCCGAGTCGAAACTCGTGGCCCATGGCCAAACCGCCGCCGAAAACCATGTTGATGAAGATCAATGAAAATGCAACCTCGCCGGAAGTCCCTAAGACGCTATGCCCATGGTGGGCGCCAACTGTGGTGGTACTAAGTCTGACAGTAAGTATAGGAGGTACGTATGAGGAGGCAAGGTCCTAGCTATGGTGAGATTGTACACAAGAGTTTACGAGTTCAGACCCCTCTCGGAGGAGGTAAAAACCCTACGTCTCGGTGCCCTGAGGCGTGTCGGTGTCAAAACCGGCAGATCTCGGGTAGGGGTCCCGAACTGTGCGTCTAAGGCTAATGGTAACTGGAGGCGGGGGACACAATGTTTACCCAGGTTCGGGCCCTCTCGATGGAGGTAATACCCTACTTCCTGCTTGATTGATCTTGATGATATGAGTATTACAAGAGTTGATCTACCACGAGACCAAAGGGGCTAAACCCTAGAAGCTAGCCTATGGTTATGATTGTTGTTGTCCTACGGACTAAACCCTCCAGTTTATATAGACACCGGAAGGGGCTAGGGTTACATAGTCGGTTGCAGAGAAAGGAATCTTCATATCCTAACCGCCAAGCTTGCCTTCCACGCAAAGGAGAGTCCCATCCGGACACGAGACGAAGTCTTCTATCTTGTATCTTCATAGTCCAATAGTCCGGCATACGCATATAGTCCGGCTGTCCGAGGACCCCTTAATCCAGGACTCCCTCAGTAGCCCCCGAACCAGGCTTCAATGATGATGAGTCCGGCGCGCAGATTGCCTTCGGCATTGCAAGGCAGGTTCCTTCTCCGAATTCTTCAAAGTACTTGTTGTAAAAAGCAGTGTGCGATTCCCTATTTAATGTTACGCTCATCGGCTTCTGCACCTTAACGGCCTCAGCCTCCATGTGTTGAGCGAATGCGAGAAGTCGGGGCATTTTTACATTTGCCACCCTGACCATGTAAATAAATTGTCTATTAAAGAGACGGGGATCTTCAGATCCAGTCCACACCATCTTCCTCAAGCGAGGAATCATCAGAGCATGCCCGAAAAAACCACTCCAACATGGCCGACGCTCATAGCTCTTCCTCCCGCTCTAATAACACCAAGCCAGGTGATTGGGAGAAGTGTAACGTATCCCACGGCCGATTAGTGAAGTTGCATACCCAAGGGTACCTACTTCCTGCATATCTTGTCCCTGTTCGAGCCGGTTTGGCTTCCTTTGATGGCGGGGAGCAGGCGGAGAACTTTCCCAACCCATCTAGGGGGGAGCGAGTATGCCTCGTCTCCTACTTACTGAGGGGCGTCGGATTTCCAATCCATCCATTTCTCCACGGGCTTCTGGAGTTCTATGGCCTCCAACTACACAACTTCACACCTGCCTCAAATCCTGCATATCGCAGGCTATGTCGCTCTTTATGAGCTATTCTGGGTTGCGAAGCCCATTTTCAGCTATGAAAGAAGCTATTCTGCCTCGTCCCCCGTAATCAAGGGGGATCAATATTCTAAGTGGGCGGAGCCGAGATATGGTGCATCGCCGGGATCAGATACTTATCCGGCACACCGAAGAAGGCACCCGAAGAGTGGCCCTCCGAGTGGTTTTATATTGAGGACGTCTCCCTTCCCGACCCAATCCGAATGGGTCTTCCTGAGTTTACAAACGCTCCGCTGAAAAACACCTTAGCTGGCGTCCCCGGAGCCCCAGAGATGAAAATAGTAGGGAGGTCCTTCAATTGATGAGAAAGATAAGAATACTCGCTCAGTCCAGATTATCAATAATCGAGGTTATGGCGATATCCATAATGCGGGGGGGTCAGCCACTCCAATACCGAGGGCATCTCATGTGGCACTTCAATGGAGAAGACGACGCCACCCATTGCGGTCGAAAGGGTCCAGACTCCACCAATGCTCTGGTGGAAATACTGTTTGATTTATATAAGGGGGAAAGAGAGGAGTTCGCCCGCATTAAGCCACGGGATGGATTTTCCATGTACAACCCTCCCAGCTGGGTGAGCTGCCATCCATTGCTCTACTCTATTCATTCCTTGAGCCTTTGTTTTCACAAATATTTACTCCGTCTACTTATAACAGGAATGGCGGAAAATAATCGGGGAGTTCCATAGCCCGGCACCACAGCCAGAGGACCGTACCGGGCCCTTGACCCCGGATTCAAAGAGGATCCAGATATATTCGTGGAGCTCGTGGAATGGGTGTTTCACCAGGCGAGCTGTGACGACACAGAGGTGGCCATCATTGCTGACTATCCCGGTCTCCTCCCTGTATTGCATGTAAGTAAACAAGAGACTTATCTTCCGGAAAAGATTTATTCTTTCTAGCTTACCCACGGCGCAATTCTTATGCTCTAAAGGGAAGACGATCGGCGCGCCAAGCCGAACCCGAGGTGACTCGCCAACAAGGGGCACCCGTACCGGGTAGGCCTTTAAATAGAAAGGCGAACAAAGACATGGTGGAGCCGTCCTTAAGGAGGTATGGTTTTAAATACGCTATGTGGTTCGTCATCTTAAAGTATGACACTATCGTTTGTGTATTAGCTGAAAGAACATCCGCCGAACTATGTCTAGGGGTCCTGCCAACCATGCCTCCACTAGCCGGATTCCAAGCCCGGTCTCGAGGACGGAGGCCAATGCAGGAGTGACATCAGACTATCCTCATACATAGGATTAGGACAGAATGTCCGTTACAAATTCTGAAGTGGAGAGCGCCATGAATCATCGATGCCGGAGGGCCGCACTCCGCGACCCTGGTTTTTCAGATGAGGCTTTTAATGCCTTCAACTCGGGTGATGCATACATTCGAGCCGCTCAGGATGGGCTTGCTAGAGCCACGGACCAGTATTTGAAAGATATACGGGTAAATATAAAAATCTGATAATTATGTATATCAGTAGCCCCTGAGACTTAAAGCAGTTGGTACAACTGATTTAAGGATCATTGTATATGTAGGTTCTCTTGGAGAAGAACAACTTGTTGTCTCAAGAGCTGGAAGAGTGTCTAACCCAGCTAACGACCGCTATGGCCAAGCTGTCAAGATCCGAAGAGGCATCGACTGGTATGTATTCCCGAATTTGAGAAAAAACAATAATGTGTTTATAAACCAGTAACGCTAACAACATCTGATGATCAAAATCCTCAGATAATTCGGAACAGAATCCGGAACCCCAGAAGAGGGTGAGCAAGATGCACAAAGGCAAGCAGCCGCCGGCGAGCATGTACTTACACGGGTCATACAGAAGAATAACAAGCTCCAAGATGCTAATACCCAGCTAGGTGAAGAATTGAAAGATTTTCGGGCCTAGCTGGCTGACTCCGTGAAGGAAAATAAGAGGCTTCAGTGCGACATTTTTAGTATGTTCTCAAACGAACATTTACGTAGTTCGGTAAAGATAGGAACTAACAGAGTTATGTCTGTAGGTATGCTGACGGGCTATCCCGAAGAGGAGATGCCCGGATCTTCAGGTGATCTGCTACAAGAGCTTTCGTAACTGCACGAGCAAGTTCGACAGGTCATGCGGAGTGTCGCCAAGGCCTTGTGGCCATCCGCCTCCCTACCAGGAAGTATGGGGGAGCTTGCTCAGCTTTTCAAGGGAGTGCGGCGGTGTTTCCAACTATGGAAGATATCTGCCTGTCGGGAAGGGGCGAGAGAGGCTTGGGCCATGGTGAAAACACAGTATACCAAGCTTGATCCAAATCATATGGCCCGGGTCGGACCTGTAGGGTCAGATGGGAAAGAAATTCTCGTTAGTCTGGTATATGACCAGGTGGGATTAGCTGCAAAATATTCCCAACAGGATTGTAGGCTAGACAAACTGTTAGATGGGACAGAAGAAGAAGCATTTGAGTCTAAATGACTATGTATTTCAATTGACATATTTGTCCCTAGCCGGATTGTAGAACATTTGTCATGCCGGACCTTTTCTCTTCAGCCTCTGGACCCGACAGTCCGGAGTGTTTCCGAATGCCCGTTCGGTAATATAAACCGGGTACGCGTGGAAACCAGGCGTAGGGGTCATGATTTCTTGAACAGACAAGCACCCAACTAGCTATTTTATATTACACGGTTAGTAAGAAACATCTTCTAGAGAGAATAGTTTGTTTAAGGGTTCCTTTCCCTAGGTACACATGCATTAATGTGCATGTCCGAACTGCGATAAAAAAGCGCAGGATATGTAACATCTAGGGGTTTGCATTGTGATAGGTAAAAAACATCTTTAGTCCGCCGACCAAATATTCCCTTAAGAACACTATCTTTCGGCTTCACCCAGTCTGAGGTACACGTCCGGAGTACCCGGCAGTAACAATCACAGAGGTGCTCCCTTCATGCCCTAGCCGAACTACCAAGAACGTAGGGCATAAGCACAAGAGCCAGGCAACCCAGCTTGGCCAAAAATTAAGTCATATTGATTCATATAATGGCGAAGAAAAGCTGCACATGGAAAAAGGACGCATATGCGGTGGGCTTGATGCCCGGAAGATAATTATATTAAGCTTCTGTACAAGAAGCCCCCAGGTATGATGAGCGCACATACTGGGAAATTAGTGCATTACAAGTGTGTAGTCTAGCCACAATAAAGCTTTAGAGCTTTTCAAAAAGGAAAGGCGAGAAGAGGGCTAAGAAGTAAATCAAAAAAAGCAACAGAGGGAAGGAGACGAACAGGGAGTTCGGCGCTAGGCGTAGAATCTTTGGAGTCTGGCTGCGTTCCATGGGTTCGGCTCGAGGCGATTATCGGATGCATCACTCAGTCGGTATGCTCCTCCGGTGAGAACTTTGTCAATAATGAAGGGACCCTCCCACTTGGGCTTGAGTTTGTCCTTTTTCTTCTCCGGTGGACGTAGAACGAGTTCGCCAATATTATAGGTCTTGGCCCATACTTCTCTGCTTTGATACCTGCGAGCCTGTTGTTGATAGAATGCGGAATGGGCTTTTGCAATGTCGCGCTCCTCTTCCAGGGCATCTAAATTGTCCTGCCAATCGAGCTCGGCCTCTCTCTCTCTTCGTACATACACACTCGAGGTGAGTCATGAATAATATCGCAGGGCAGCACAGCCTCTGCACCGTACACCATGAAGAAGGGTGTGTATCCGGTAGTGTGATTTGGCGTGGTCCGCAGCCCCCAGAGTACGGAGTCAAGCTCCTCAACCCAGTGTGTGTCTGATTCTTTTAAGGATCGCACTAGTCTCGGTTTAATGCCGCTCATAATAAGATCATTGGCTCGTTCGACTTGACCATTTGTTTGAGGGTGATATACAGAGGCGTATTCGAGCTTAATGCCCATCTTGCCGCACCAAGTTTTCACCTCCTCGGCCGTGAAATTGGAGTCGTTGTCAGTGATGATGCTATGGGGGACACCGTAACGGTGTACTACCCCTGATATAAAGTCTATCACGGGTCAGGATTCAGCCGTTTTAACTGGCTTGGCTTCTATCCATTTGGTGAATTTATCCACCATGACCAACAAATATTTTTTCTTATGGCTTCCTCCTGTAAGGGGTCCAACCATATCAAGCCCCCAGACCACGAAACGCCAAGTTATGGGGATTGTTTGTAGAGCGGTGGGTGGCATATGGCTTTGGTTGGCGAAAAGCTGGCAGCCGACACAATGTTGGGCAAGGTCTTGTGCGTCTGCCCGGGTCGTCCGCCAGTAAAAACCTGTACGGAAGGCCTTGCTTACAAGGGCCCGAGCTGCGGCGTGGTGACCGCCGAGGCGGGCATGAATTTCCGCTAAGAGCTGCCGCCCTTCCTCCTCAGAGATACATCTTTGAAGTACCCTGGTAGCGCTTTTCTTATAAAGCTCTCCCTCATGGACTTTGTAGGCTTTGGAGGACCGCACAATGCAACGTGCCCCATTTTGATCCTCGGGGAGTTCGTGCCTGTTAAGGTAGGAAAAGAAGGGTTCAGTTCATGGGGCGATAACAGCCATGATGAGATGGGTCGAGGGTGTTATTTCGGTGGCAGAGCCCCCGATTATGTCAGTGTATTCGGATTCTGGGTTGTGGTCGGATCCGGACAGATGTTGCCGGTCTCCCGTTGCCACACTATGGATGGCTTGAAAAGCCTATCCAGAAAGATATTAGGTGGGACGGGGTTGCGCTTAGAGCCGATACGGGCGAGGACATCCGTCGCTTGATTGTTTTCTCGAACCACATTTTGAAATTCGAGCCCCTCGAACCGAGCTGACATCTTAAGGACGTCATTACAATATGCCGCCATTTTTGGATCTTTGGCATCAAAATCTCCATTTATTTGAGATATTGCGAGGTTTGAATCCCCACGCACTTCTAGGCGCTGAATGCCCATGGAGACGGCCATCCGAAGACCATGCAATAGAGCCTCGTATTCGGCTGCATTGTTGGAGTCTGTGTATAATATTTGGAGTACGTATTGGACTGTATCTCCAGTGGGGGATGTGAAGACGACGCCTGCTCCCAGACCTGCCAACATTTTAGAGCCGTCGAAGTGCATGATCCAATTGGAGTATGTGTCGTACTCTTTAGGGAGTTCGGCCTCTGTCCATTTGGCAACGAAGTCCGCCAGTACTTGGGATTTAATGGCTCGCCATGCTTTATATGTTATGTCGAATGGGAGGAGCTCTATGGTCCACTTGGCAATCTGGCCCGTGGCATCGCGGTTGTTTATTATGTCATTAAGTGGTACTTCGGAGGCCACCGTGATTGAACACCCTTGAAAGTAGTGTCGTAATTTCCGGGATGCCATGAAGACCGCGTATGCTATTTTTTGATGATGTGGGTACTGGGATTTGCATGGTGTGAGGATAGTGGATACGTAGTATACCGGCTTCTGAACCGGAAATTTGTGTCCGTCCTCCTCTCGTTTGACGGCGAGTACCGAACTTACAACTTGGTGCATTGTGGCTATGTATAACAACATAGGTTCGCCAACGTTCGGCGCAACCAGGATCGGATTGCTTGCTAAAAGAGCCTTTATTTCCTCCAGTCCGGCTGTTGCCGCGTCCATCCACTCGAAATGTTCGGTTCGTCGAAGGAGGCGATAAAGTGGCAATGCCTTTTATCCCATCTGGAGATAAAGCGGCTTAAAGCTACCACACATCCAGTTAGTTTCTGGAGTTGTTTGAGATCTGTTCGGGTAGCCAACTATGACAAAGCTCGTGTTTTGGCTGGGTTTGCTTCGGGTAGCAACATCCACCCAGAGAGAAGGAGCAGCCTAAGCCTTGGCCAGCTTTCCTTCCTCCTTCATACAGCTCTAGGAGCAACATTGTACTATCGAACATCAAACTACACTCGGCAGGACTAGGGGTGTTATCTCTCCGGAGAGCCCCAGACCTGGGTATGTCTGGCGTCCCGTGCCCGCTCATACCAATCTCGCCTCTGGAGCCCACCAGTGCCCTCGAGCCTCCTCCTCTATTTAGCCATCCCATGGCATCTGCCATGCGCCCACCACGACAGTTGGCGCCCACCGTGGGGCTGCTCGAGGAGCTGGCCGGGAGCATGCTTCGGACAGGCCCCTTCTCCTACTCTGACGAGTCCATCGCGCTGGCGGACGACGTTGTCGGCGCGCTCGCCGCCTCCTTCACCGCGCTGCGCATCTCTGATGCCTCCATAGCCGACGAGTACCCTAGCGAGGTACTCAGCTACTCCGACTCCCCCCTCTCCCTCGGCGGTGGCATTTCTGCCAGGGCAATGGACGTCCATGTGGAGGTCTTCATCACCAGTGATGGCACCTCCTCCTCATCGAACAAGACGAGGAAGGCCGCCGAAGCCAGGGCCGCAGCAGAAAGGACCGAGCTGTCCGATCTGTTGCGCGCCGCGATGCATAGTCTCTGCATTCCTATCAGCACCGACGTCAACCACCAACATCGCTGAGGCCCGAACCTAGCTCGAGGAAAGGCGCCAGCAGATGCTGGACCTATCCGAGACACTCGCCGCCACCCAGCATCGTCTGGACGCCGCTCAGCTGCAGTGCAATTCCGCCTACGGATTCATGCCCGCCACGGCCAAGCCAAGTCGGGTCGCCGATGTGCGTGCCCTGGGAGGAGCGATCGGCCGGGCCCTAGGCGTCGTCCCGACCGTCTACGAGACCCTAGCGAAGAACATGCGCACTGCCCAGGTAGCCGCAGTCGACCTGGACCAGCTCACGGGTGAGGAGCTGAAGGAGCGCATTGGGCGGATGCGCGAACTCCTCAACGCGGCCAACACCCAGCAGGACCGCCTCAACCAGCTCGCCAAGCCGGCGGGATCCGGCTCCGCCCGCTTTGGTGGACCCGGTGAACTTGAGCACACAGCTTCCTCGCCGCCCGGCGAGGCGCACTCCGGCCGAGCCCAGACTCGGCGTGACCCGGCCGCCACAGCCGCCGATAGTTTGGGCGACGAGCCCATCCCGGATATCCAGCGCGGACCCGGCCAACATGGCCGACGTCCGGCTCCAACCGACCCGGCCCCCCATGGCCTGGTTGCCAGTCGACTCGGCCCGTGCGCCATCGACGACGCTGACACTCGCCACCGCCTCGATCAGCTCACTCACTCCCTGGAGGTGGAGGAGAGCGGAGCTATCGGGCCGGCGTGCTTCGGCCCACGCATCCGGGAAGAGCCCTTTCCCAAAGGGTTCATGCTCCCCCACGACACCCCCAAGTACAAAGGGACCGTGAAGCCAGAAGATTGGCTCATCGACTAGACCACTGCCATTGGCATCACCGGTGCCAATCATCGGCTCGCCATGCGCTACGCGCCTCTCATGCTCCAGGGGTCGGCCCGCACTTGGTTGAACAGTATGCCGATGGGCAGCGTCAACACGTGGGTTGATTTCGAGCAAGCCTTCGTCCGCAACTTCACGGGGACCTACAAGCGACCCAGCCGCCCTAGCCAGCTCGCCATGTGCATGCAAGGGCCTACGGAGACCGGTTGCGAGTACCTCGCGCGCTGGACCGAGCTCCGAAACAGCTGTGAGGGCATCCATGAAGTCCAAGCGATCCAGTACTTTGTCAACGGGTGCCGAGACGGCACCCTCCTCAAGCACAAGCTCTTACGCTCCGAGTCGGCCACCATGGCCGCGCTCATGGTAACGGTGGACAAATACGCCAATGCCGACTCTGCCATGAAGATCCAGGTGGCGCTAGATGAACCCAGTAAGGTGAAACCGGTTCCCCCTCTGAAACCGCTCGGCGAAAGCAGCCGGCAGCAGCATCACCAGAACAACAAGCGCAAGGCCGACCAACCGGCGCAGCGCTATGACAACCGGCAGGTCGCGGCCACCGAGCCCGCGGCGGATCCGGCGGCCAAGCACCAACAGACCGGCAAGACAGTGTGGCAACCCGCCATGAGCTTCGAAGAGATACTCGACGCCCCCTGCAAGCACCACAGCAGTGCAAGGCCATCCACGCACACACTTCGGCAGTGCGGCATCACCAAGCACATCATGAGGGGCGATGTTCCGCCTCCTCTGGCTTCGGCCCCAGGCGCGGGGCAGCCACCTCCACCTCCACCGCCACCTCCAGCTGGCGGCGCGATGCGCGACGATGCCTACTCGGACCAGAACGCGTCCTACGTCGTCTTCACCAGCCTCAGTGATGACAAGCGTAGCGAGCACCTCCTTCGGCAGGAGGTGAACACCGTCGTCCCGGCCAAACCAGAGTTCATGCACTAGTCGGATCGCCTGGTCACCTGGACCTGGGAGGATCACCCGGTGGTCATGCCGAGTCCGGGTGGTTACGCCCTCATCCTCAACCCCGCCATCATCGCACGACGCACGTGCAAGTTCTCCTGAGTCCTCATCGACGGCGGCAGCAGCATCAACATCCTCTACCGTGACACGATGACCAAGCTCGGCCTCAAGGCCTAGGACCTAGAACCAACACGGACGATCTTCCACGGCATCGTGCCCAGCCTCTCCTGCTCTCCCATTGGCCGGGTCCATCTCGATGTCCTATTAGGTGATAGCAGCCACTTCTGACGTGAACCAATCTGGTTCGAGGTGGTGGACCTGTCCAGCGCGTACCACGCACTGCTGGGCCGACCCGCGCTCGCCAAGTTCATGGCGGTCCCCCATTATGCGTATCTGAAGATGAAGATGCCGGGTCCCAAGGGCCTCATCACCATTACCGGCGACTACCGCAAGTCCCTGGAGCGTGCCCGAGACGACACCAAGCTGGCTGAGTCACTGGTCATTGCCGAGGAGTGGCGCCAGCTCGACCGGATCGTCGCCCTGACAGGCGAGGCCTCGGCCGCGTCGATCCCGAGCAAGGACCCGGCTGACGAGGCCGCCTTCAAGCCCCTCCAAGGAGACCAAGAAAGTGAAGCTGAACCCGGAAGACCCCAGCTGCAGCAAGTACGTTGTCGTAGGCGCCCGCCTCGACAGCAAATAGGAAGGCGATCTCGTCTACTTCCTCCGTGAGAATCAGGATATCTTTGCATGGACCCCCAAGGACATGCCGGGTATCCCGAGGAAGTACGCCGAGCACAAACTTCACGTCCGCAAGGATGCCAAGCCTGTCTGTCAACCCTACGACGTTTTTCCGAAGAGAAGAGAAGAACCATTGGTGAAGAGGTCACCAAGCTTTTGGCGGCCGGCTTCATCATGGAAGTGTTTCACCCCGAGTGGCTGGCCAATCCAGTCCTCGTCCTGAAGAAGAACAAGACCTGTCGTATGTGTATCGACTACACCAGCCTCAACAAGGCCTGTCCCAAGGATCCGTTCGCTCTCCCGTAGATCGACCAAGTCATCGATTCGACCGCTGGGTGCGAGCTCCTGTCCTTCCTGGACGCTTACTCTGGGTACCACCAGATCAAGCTGGACCCGGCCGACGCCCTGAAGACGTCCTTCATCACGCCCTTTGGGGCGTATTGCTACATCACTATGTCGTTTAGCTTGGAGAACGCCGGCGCCACCTTCCAACGCTGCATGCAGAAATGCCTGCTGCCGCAACTCGGCCGCAATATCCACGTTTACATGGACGACATCATGGTAAAGACCAAGCAGCGCCTCACGCTCCTCGACGACTTGAAGGAAACATTTGCCAACCTTCACGAATACAAGGTCAAGGTTAACCAGGAAAAGTGCGTTTTCGGTGTCCCGGTCGGAAAGCTACCCGGCTTCCTCATCTCGGAACGCGGCATTGAGGCGAACCCGGAGAAGATCAAGGCCATCGAGCGCGTGCGCAAGCCGTCTCGGCTACGCGATGTCCAGAAGTTCACCGGATGCTTGGCCTCGGTCAGCCGGTTTCTAAGCTGGCTGGGCGAGAGGGTGCTACCCCTATACCAGCTGATGAAGAAGACGAAGTCATTTGAATGGAACGACAAGGCAGACGAGGATTTCCAAGACCTCAAGCGCATGCTCTCCATCACACCAGTCCTGGCCACGCCGACGGACAAGGAGCCATTGTTGCTCTACATAGCCGCGACCTCGCGGGCGGTCAGCATGGTGTTGGTGGTCGAGCGACCAGAGAAGGGCAAGATCCAAGCCGTCCAGCGCCCGGTCTACTACCCGAGCGAGGTGCTCTCCATCTCCAAGCAGAACTACCCGCACTACCATAAGATGTGTTACGGCGTGTACTTTACTGCCAAGAAGCTGAAGTAGTACTTCCAAGAGCACGTCATCACTGTGGTCAGCACGGCTCCTATCGGAGAAATCATCGGGTGCCGGGATGCCTCTGGCCGGGTCGCCAAGTGGGCACTCCAGCTGGCCGGCCACACCATCCTCTACGAGCCCCGCACCACGATCAAGTCTCAGGCCCTGGCCGACTTCCTCGTCGACTGAACCGAGACCCAGTACTTACCATCGCCCCCCGACTCGATGCATTGGCGCATGCATTTCGACGGGTCCAAGATGCGACTCAGCCTGGGGGTCGGCATCGTACTGTCGTCTCCGAAGGGCGACCGACTCCACAACGCGCTCTAGAACCACTTCGCCGCCTCCGACAACGTCGCCGAGTACGAAGCCCTTGTGCACGGCCTCCAGCTTGCCAAGGAACTCGGCATCCGGCGCATCCTGTGCTATGGCAACTCGGACCTAGTGGTGCATCAGTGTTCCAGCGAGTGGGACGCCCGCGACTCCAACATGGTAAGCTACTGCTTCCTCATCCAAAAGCTATCCGGGTCCTTCGAGGGTTGCGAGTTCCTCCATGTCCGGTGCGCGGAGAACGAAGTGGCCTACACGCTCACCAAGATCGCCTCCTCCCAACAGTCCATCCCATCCGGCGTCTCCCTCGGGCACCTGCACAAGCCAACCGTCAAGCCATCGCCGGACTCCGAGTCCATCCACGTTCCAGACGACCTGGCCGCATCTCAACCCGGTCCGGGGGCTGCCGAACCCGGCCCGGGGGCTGCAGAACCCAGCCTGGGGGCTGCTCAGCTCGACCCGGCCGCCATCGCCCCGGACCTGACCGTCACCATCCCCGACCTGGGGGCTGCTCAACCCGGCTCGGGGGCTGCCGACTCGGAACCCGCCCTGGTGGCCATCTTCGCCGTGGTTACGGCTCTGTCTTGGGCCCTCCCAATATTATAATTCCTGGAGAACGGGGTTCTCCCCATGGATGAGGCTGAAGCCCGGCAAGTGCAGCACCGTGCGTCCGCCTACAACATCATCAACAACGAGCTCGTCAAGTGCAGCTCCACCGGTGTGTTCCAGCGCTGCGTCGAGCAGGAACAGGGCATCGACATCCTCGTCGACATACACAAGGGTGAATGCGGGCACCATGCCCCGTCGCGATCCCTGGTGGCCAAGGCGTTCCGCCACGGCTTCTACTGGCCCATGGCCCTCTAAGATGTCAAGTCACTTGTTCTCAAGTGTGAGAGGTGCCAGCGCTTCAGCAAGCGCAGCCACTTGCCGGCTTCAGCACTCCACACCATTCCGATCACCTGGCCCTTCGCGGTCTAGGGACTCGACATGGTGGGACCCTTCAAAACCACTCGAGGCGGCATGACGCACCTGCTGGTGGCAGTGGACAAGTTCACCAAGTGGATCGAAGCACGGCCAATCAAGAAACTAGACGAGCCAACAGCCGTCTGGTTCATCAAGGGCATAGTGGTTCGCTACGGCATGCCGAACAGCATCATCACGGACAACGACACCAACTTTGCCAAGGGCGCGCTTGAGCAATACTGCTCCGTCTCCGGCATCCGCCTCCACCTGGCCTCCGTTGCACACCCACAGTCCAACGGGCAGGTCGAGCGGGCCAACGGACTCATCCTGTCTGGTATCAAGCCGCGACTCGTTGAGCCACTCATCCGCTAACCCGGCAGCTGGCTTGACGAGTTGCCGGCTGTTCTCTGGAGTCTCTGCACCATGCCGAATCGGTCGACCGGGTTCACCCCGTTCTTCCTCGTCCATGGATCTGAAGTCGTCATCCTGACCGATGTCGAGTTCGACTCGCCGCGCGTCGCGATGTACACCGAAGCCGAAGCCAGAGAAGCCCACGAAGACGGCATCGACCTACTCGAAGAAGCCCGCCTCCTGGCGCTCAGCCGTTCGGCCATCTACCAGCAAGGCCTGAGGCACTACCCCAGCAAGAAGATCAAGCCCCTCACGTTCCGCGAGGGCGACCTCATCCTCCGACTCGTCCAAGAGCAAGCAGGACAGCACAAGCTGTCCCCTCCATGGGAGGGCCCATTCATCGTGAGCAGGGCCTTGCGCAATCGCAACACCTACTACCTCATCGACGCGCAAGTCAAACAAGCGCAAGAGAGACACCGCTGGTGAAGAAACGACCCGGCCGTGGAACGCGGAACTCCTTCGCCCGTTTTACAGTTAGCCACACGAGTGTATGTATTGTCGCCTTTTGTAAACGCATGAAATTATGGGGTTCCCGAACGAGACTCGGGGGCTGCCTTTTGTTGACCAACTTATTGTGTCCCTACTTTTTTGCATCACTATGCCACTGAACCCGGCCACCGGTCCGACCTGCTCGACCCGGGGGCTCGGGGGCTGGCCGACTCGATTGCCACCCCGCCACCTTACTTGGTGATTCCTGATACGGTAAGGATGCCACGGTACCCCACTTCGCCCTAAAGCCACAGACTCGGCTTCGGCTATCGGCTGGCAAGCACAACAGGCCAGAGCTACTTCACGCTTCAAACACCAAGTCAAAGGCTGTCGGGTCGATCAACCCGGCCCGCCGCTCAGAAAATAAACAGCCGCACGACCAGCTGCCCGCCAACCGGCTCCGCCGGCCCAGTGGGTGTTTCGCTCGCGCTCAACGTTTTGAAGAGCCCAAGTCCTGCGCGCTCCTCTCGAAGAACCGAACTCCTTGTCATAGACCGGAGCCTCGGCCGTCTGACTCGTGGGGGGGGGAGGTTTGAGATAGGAAAAGCGCAAGAAATCGTTCTGAAAAACGAAAAGCAAAAGCAGAAACATTCACGACATATACACATAAATATTTAAAAGGCCCACGGCCCGAGTTCATTACACCCTAAACTCCAAGTGGGTGGGTGGACCTGCTACCTAACAAATTATACTAAGATGTCTCAGGCATCTCCAGCGCCACGTCGTGACGTCGACGGCTCTCCCCTAGCGGCCTCCGGGTCCAGCGAGGCACCGGTGTTCTCCTCGGCACCCCCGTCACGGTAGACGCCCGTCACCTCGGAGCTCCCCTCCAGATCGTGGAGAAGCAGGCCATAGTCATCACCAGCCATGACCCCGCCGTCCTCTGCCCGCTCAGGGTGGAACTCGTCGTGGAAGGCGAACTCGGTGATGTAGCTGGTCCGGGAGGCAATCCGGCCGGCTTGCTCCTGTAGCAGCTGCTCCGAGCCGGCCGGCTGGCCCATCAGCGCGTCCAGCTGCAGGTCCGGATGCCAAGACAGCTTGAACCGGAGCGCCATCTCAGCGCCGGCACGAGCGGCGGAGATGTGCCACTCGTGAAGCCGGTCCGGCCCCATCTCCAACCAACGCACCAGGCG